>NC_072424.2:105846562-106148750 GCF_028878055.3 Symphalangus syndactylus
AAAGTACATTCATCATAAATAAGTCTTAGGTTTATTCTCAGAAATTTTAGGAACATGAGTAACTCCATGTATAGTTTCCAAACTATATTGTTTCCTTCAAATTTTGAGCTAAATGTGGTTAAAGGGCTCTCACTTCTCTGATTACAACAAAAACTTCAAGGCAAATGAAATGATGGTCATTTCCACTTTCAGAGTGGGAGAGTTTGAAATTATAAGTATTTGTAAAAACTATGGCATAATAACCTATTTTATGGCAAGCTAATAGTAGGTAGGCACCAAAAGACACACCTGATCTAAAATTCAGAACTTGAGGGAACTTGGGAACACGTGGTTATAAAATACGTCCTATTTTATGAAACTCAAATAAAAATGTAGCCCAGCTGGGCATGGTGGCTCATGCCTGTAATCCCAGCACTTTGGGAGGCCGAGGTGGGCGGATCACTTGAGGTCAGGAGTTTAAGACCAGCCTGTCCAAGATGGCGAAACCCCATCTCTACTAAAAATACAAAAGTTAGCAGGGCATGGTGGTGGGTGCCTGTAATCCCAGCTACTTGGAAGGCTGAAGCAGGAGAATTGCTTGAACCTGGGAGGTGGAGGTTGCAGTGAGCTGAGTCGAGCCACTGCACTCCAGCCTGGATGACAGAGTAAGACTGTCTCAAAAAATAAATAAATAAATAAATAAATAAAAGAAAAAAAATGTAGCCCTACTGTCAAGCTACTTAAGGAGAAGTTTAGAAGGGGGTGGAACCTCAGAGATCACTTAATTTAAGCCCTTCATTTAAAAATGAGAACCGACTCCTAATTTAGCTTTGCGTCAGTTCACCATATGGCACACTTTTTTTTCTACACACCTTAATTCATAAAAGGAAATTGTGAAAGGAAATATCTTACATCCAAAGAGTGACTTATTGTTATTACATTATCATTTGCAGACATTTTTATATGTTTTTGCTAAATTAGGAAATATATTCTCATTCAAATTATACTATAGTGCTATAACAGGTATGTGAACATTAAAATACTAATATAAATATGTTCATATTTATTAAGAAGTAACACACAGAAATTAGACAAAGTACAGTTTAGTTACTTGGATGGCAACAAGATATATAAAGAACAGTTTGCTAATGTCTAATAAAGGCCATTATAATAGACTTACAGATATGAACTGTTGCTTTCTTTTATATTTAGACTCACATAAAACCATCTAAAATGAATAGAAAGAGTAAACAGTATGAACAGTGTTGTTTTCTTTTTTTCTTTGAGACAGAGTTTTGCTCTTGTTGCCCAGGCTGGAGTGCAATGGTGCGATCTCAGCTCTCTGTAACCTCTGTCCCCGGGTTCAGGTGATTCTCCTGCCTTGACCTCCTGAGTAGCTGGGATTGGCAGGTACCCACCGCCACACCCAGGTAATTTGTTTGTATTTTTAATAGAAACGGGATTTCATCATGTTGGCCAGGCTGGTCTTGAACTCTTGACCTCAGGTGATCCACCTGCCTCGGCCTCCCAAAGTGCTGGGATTATAGGCATGAGCCACTACACCCAGCCCAACAGTGTTGTTTTCAAATGTGAGAAAAATAAAAACAGCTATTATTGGTTTATAAAATACAAAAACCCTAAGTTTTTTATCAAGTGCATTTTACCAATAGGCAATTGATACAGTGCCCTGGATAGTAAAAATTATTTTTGAATATTTGATTTAAAAAACCCCTTCATTTACGTTTTTAGTGTAGTTGCCATTTCTGTATAAGAAGAGAGGACAACAGAAGCACATTTCATTTAGTATTTGGATGCTTGTCTGAAGAATATTAGGTTTTGTAAAAGGCAATTTTTTTCCAAAGTTAACCTCATTAATAACATTTAGATGATTTCAGAATCCAATTCAGTATTGGACAATCTTAGGAAAATCGTAAAGCAATCACATTTTTCTTGTTAGAGAATTCCCCCCTTTTAAACAGCAATGTATGAGCATACCATCTTCATCAGTTTGAATAATTGTCTCTTCACTCTCCTTCCTTCCCTCTGGATTGGTTAGGATCATCTTGAGGCTGACATTTGTATAAGGTGGCAGATGGTTCACAACATGCTGAGGGGCTTTGGGGTCCATGTCCAAACAGTCTGCCTTGCTCTCGTTATGACCACGGAAGTAATGGTAGCAGATAGTGACATTAAAAGTGTGGCAACGCGTAATGTTGTAACCCAAGGATTCCCAGTCCACAGCTATCCGTCTTGCCTGTATTTCAGCAATCTTTAATGTCTTTGGGGTTCGCATAGGTTCTGAAAAATAAATCAGAGTTGTAGACAGCTGTCAGTTATATCATGAATAATCTTGGAAAAATAAAACACCAAGTATACTATAGCATATGCAAATCTAGAAAATGTGGAAGTCATGTTTTATTTTCATTTGCTTTATTTATTCATGATCCTATTCTTGAAGGTTTCAATCAGGGACTAAGATTAAACAACAGGAAAAGAAAAGAAATATAAAATGTCAACAACCCACAGTACTCAGGAACTTGGCAGAAAAATAAAAACCTGAAAATGTAGCCACCATGCATTTATAGTTGTTGCTGTTGTTACTGCCCAATTCTCTGCCTTTCTTTTGTCTTGATTGAGCAAGTGAATTAGCTAATACATCAAAATGGATAAGAGTCAACATATTCTACTCTGTGATTTATCATGTCACTAAGCTATGCTGTATACTAATTATTCTAATAGTAACAATAATATACTACCATTTACAAGAAATGACACAGATATTAATTAACATTAATTATGTCCATAATGATGTTGTTCATCAAAGCAAAAAACAATGGAGAAAAATTACAAGAACATATGTAGATATTCACACTGTCTTCTTTCCTTGCTGATCTCTTTCTGTCTTTTTCTAGAAAACATTCAGGTCTAACAATCCATTCACTGTCACCCAAACCAAACTGGGAGATGAATTTTCCATTCAGCTGGAAAATACTGGCAGAACTAAACACTCCAAAGACTAGAATCCATCCTTCACTGCTTCCCAAGTGTATTCTTTCCTCATTCAAGACTAACCTGAATCATCTAACTTAATCAACATAATTACTCTATGAAACTCATGGCCATGGCAACATCTACACAGTAAAGAAACTAATATACAACAAAAACTTTAATTCATTGATTTGATAAAAAGAAAAAAGTGAAGGCATTTCCGATGCCTCTCTTAACTCATTGAAGATAGTCAAATTCTTGCTAAATGGAAATCAGTAGGGAAAATAATACAAAAAGTCTGACTTGGGGGCTTTCATAAATTTTTGTTTTTGAGATTGAAATCACAGTTCTGTAAAAACAATCAGCATGCTAAACAGATGGCAAGCCTAAACTGGGATTCTAGTTCAATATATTTAATGTGCAATCTGAAATGAACTCTGGTGGCCATTTAATTTAAAATCTTAGATTACAAAAATCTACATATATGCAAATTAATCTTCCGTAGAATCTAATGCTTAGGTTTTAAATGTTATTTGCCAGTGTTATGACTATTCACAGTATCCAGCCTCCCAACTTTACCACTTTCATTTCAGACGTTACCTGAAGTCCACAGGCTGGAAGAAAGATGCTGCTTTCTAATTATTTTAAAAATCGATTTATATGTTTAGCTCTATGCTAAGATTTTCCCCACCAGACACAAGAGTAAAGTGATGATACTTTCAATTTAGTCTAGTTAGACTGAAAACACAGTCTTTGCTATGACTGCCCACCAGCTAACCAGGCAATGAGAACTAGGGTCACCCTAAAAATTCCCAGATAAACTGTGATTTTGCTGCCTCCTAGGTAGCAACTAGATACTATTTCGTAGCCATGGCAAGATTCAGCCATATCTTGTTCTAAAATTGTACAGAATGAGAAAGTAAGGTTTCCCATGAAAATACCTAAAGTATATGAACAAACAATGCCTATACATCAATGAGAGAAACACCACAAATATTTAACCCGTTAATTCTTTAATTTTTAATTTTTTTTAGGTCTAGCACTTATACACTTGTTTTAACACACCCCTCATTTTAAATCTGACATTTTCCCCTTGTATAATCTTCTCTATTTCTAAGTCATCACTCTCTCACGCCAGTTCTTTTTATTTTGTCTATTTAGTCTGCACTTACTCTGCATTTTAATACCATTTTGAAAGCATACCTAGACATCTTACATACTGTAAAGAAGACAGAGTAGCTCTGCATCCTCAATTCTTACACATCTAAGAGTGGGCAAATGATTTATTTTTTATCTGTTACGCAGAAAATGGATAGGGTTTACTTTAAGTGAGAATTTTATTTTGGTGTCTTTAAATGCTGCTTACTTTGGCACTCATTGTATTAAAAATTCATTTAAAATCGGGATAGAGTAGCTTTATTAGCCCTACACAATGTATATAAAGAACAATCATAATTTCAGTGACCAATACTTTATTAACTGATATGGAAAAACAAAGAGTTGTGGAAAGAAATAGCTTTCTAAGAATTGACAAAGTCAATGTTATTTTAAATTGACATTTTTTCCCACAGTTTCAATGTACGCTTTAAAGGGCCCTGATGTTGATAAAATAGTGACTTAGACATAATTTTGCACTCACTTTAGGATAGTACTCAGAAACATATAAACAATCAAAGTAAACACACATACACACACACACACACACACAGAGACTAAAAATCAAAACTTGATTGTTTTGAGCTGCGTGGAATTAATAACTCAGAGGGAGTTACTGTATAACTGTATTTTTTTCTTAATTGGCATGCACCTTAAATTTTTTCAGTTTTTATTGAGGTGGGAACTTCTCAGGGTTGTGTGTATAGATACGCACATATATATATACACACGTATTCAGTACATACATGTACATCTATATGTGTGTATATACACATACATGTGAAAGGTGCTATAGCATACAAACTTCTCTGAATACTATTCACTTAGACATGGGCTGATAACTATATGCACATGCATTTTTATATTAGAATATTTATAAACAGCAGTGATTTGAGATGGTTCTACTACTATAAAATCCATTCAAAGAAATTTTTCTCAAAGAATCCAACAATAAAGTTGCCTAAATTATTGACCTTAATCCATTATTTCTCATACCTAACCAACAACTAACTGCATTGTATTTCTGAGGTATAACTACATCAATAAAAATTTAACACTTAAAATCAAAATAATTACTTGAATTGCCATAGAATAACTGAAAGCAAAAAGATATTGTTTGGAAACCACTGATATTTACGAGCTGGCCATAAGAGCTACTATAAGTATTAAATAACTTCAAGATATGACCTACAGGGTCAGTCACTCATAGAGGTACGATAGTAAATCGTAGTTATAACAAATAAAAAACCACAATGGTGGTGAAACAATGGAGAGCACATTCATGAATTCATTATCTGTCAATCGTTTTGGAATATGCTATATGTTCTTTCCCCTCCTCAATTTTTTGACTTTCTTTTTTTCAAATCTTTATTGGGTATTCCATATATTGTAATTTTATGTAACATTTCTATTATTTTTTTTTTGCATTTCTAGTAAAAAGAAAGAATTGGAAAATGCTGTAGTCAAAAATTTTATCAGAAACTTGGAAGGAAACAAAGTAATGCTGGGCGTGGTGGCTCACCCCCGTAATCCTAGCAGTTTGGGAGGCCAAGGTGGGCAGATGGCCTGAGCTCAGGAGTTCGAGACCAGCCTGAGCAACATGGTGAAACCCCATCTCTACTAAAAATACAAAAAATTAGCCAGGTGTAGTGGTGGATGCCTGTAGTCCTGGTTACTTGGGAGGCTGGGGCAGAAGAATCACTTGAACCCTGGAGGCAGAGTTTGCAGTGAGCCAAGATCGCACCACTGCACTCCAGCCTGGGTGACAGAGCAAGAGACTCTCTCTCTCAAAAAAAAAAAAAAAAAAAAAGGAAAAAAGAAACACAGCAATTGAGTGATCTTCATGCAATGAGTGGTTATATTTAAATGTTTAGATCAAGTCATCCATCTATAATGAAACATAAAGAAATTTTATTTTCTTTATGGATAAGTACAGTGTACGATCCTAAGTATTCTAGAAGGTACTAAAGTGAATAAAGCATAATATTAGACCTCAAGGAGCTTCCATTTGTTTATTAAAGATGATAAGCTAAGAAAAAAGATAAACAATATATTTATAAGTGGCATATAAGTACAATAAAATGCTATAGGAATTCAAGAGGGAGAAATAACTTCCACCTTTCAAATGGAGTAGACATTTGTGTTAGGTCTTAATGGATAGAAGCAAGATCTTTAGACCTCATTTAGCTAAATAATACAAAAAATGGAAGAAACGAGATGAATAAAAACGTAGAACACAGTTGGAGAAAATTTGTAATCCCACTTGGTTGCTGTACAAGTATCATATAGGAGATAATGCAGGAAAGGTTGGTTGGGAAAAGATGGGGCAAACTTTAGATGTCATGGTAAGAGGCTGAACTTACCTAACAGGCCATGAGAAGTCACTGAGGGTTTCTGAGCAGGAAGTTAACATAGTAAAATAACATTAATAAGATTAATTTGGAGGCTGTGTCAATTGTGGAGACATTGAATGTAGAGAAATCAAAAGAATGTGATGTGTTAGCAGACAGATTGGGGCTAAGTAAGGAGGGAGACAGCAAGAACACGCAGGATAGGGGCTACTGATGTGGAAGGACAACTGAAAAACTTGGTGGTTACTTGGATTTGAGTTATGTGAATGGATACAATATAGCTAATGTGTTCATACCAAATGACAAAGAAAATTAAGGTGCTCTTAAATGAACAGAGAAAGTTCAAGAAGAGACAGATTGGGGGGGTAAAATGATCCAATAATTTCTTACTGCTTATTTATTGCTTTCTGTTGGCCAAAAAGTATACTAGAAACTAAGGAGGCAAAGATCAATTTGACAATATCCCTAGCTGGGAAGCAAGGCATACAAGAAATATTTGAACTGATTTCTGTGTTTTAGATAATTGGAGAGCATTAAGAAGAGAAAGAGGTCTAAGTGGAGGCATCAGTCTACCTAAGTCAGGAGTTGGGGTACTCCCATCCTTTCAGAGATAAGAGAAAGAACAAGAGAGAAGGTAATAGATAAGGATAGGGTGAGAGAAAAGAGAGAAGAAGAAAAAGGAGAGGGCAAAGGAGAAATGGAGAGAAGAGGATGCTCTGAGAGAGAGGGAGAAAGAGGGAAACAGAACAGAAACAGAGATGAGCAGGTGTTAGTGGGCATGACAGGGGCAGGTGAGCTTGAAGGGAAGGTGGTGTTAAGCACATATTTACAAATTCATTCACAAGAGAGGCCAAAGAGAATTGCATAAAATCTAGTGTCTGCCCCATTTTTCAGATATAAAAAAAAAGAATTGGAATGAAAGAAAGCTGACTTTTCTAAAAAGACCCACTAAGTCAAAAGTAGAGAAACCAGATCTCACCACACAAAATATTAAGTGTTTGAGGTGATGGATAAGTAGCTTCACTTCACTATTCCCTGTTGTATTCATAAATTATAACACACTTTGTATCCCATACATTTATACATTTATAAATTATCAACTTATAACTTTAGAAACACCATGATGTCACTTTCTCAGGTCATTCTACTTTTCTTTTTTGAAATTTGTGTTCAGTGTACTCAACCTTATCCAACCTACCCCATTTTGTTGTTGTTCTATTGTTTTGCTTTAGGCTTTTGGCAGCCTGAAGCCATGGTTTCTTAGTTTCTGTTTCTAGTGATAAGTGGAAAAGAGGGAAGAGGAAGGGGTTCATTGGCTCAACCAGAAACAGAAACTAAGAACCTATGACATGACTGTTTATTTCCCTTGGACACCCCATCAATCAGGGAGTTCAGGCTAGGAAAAAGCTATGACACAGGACTGAGCAGAGGAATTAAGAAGGCTGAAGGTCCTGTGTGTTTTCATATACTTGAAGAACAAAGTCAGGGGCTATGGGGAGCGCAGAACATTAAGAAGCTGGTAAAAGGACTGGAACTAGAAGTAAAATCCAGTGCTCTTCCCATTCTACTCTTTAGCTGATGAATCTTGACTTATTTTATTATACGCTCTTACCTATAAACAAAGGCATAAAGCTCTCTTCCATTATTTCATTTCCAGTAAGTCCAAGGAAAACAGTTAACTATTAAATTAAAAATACATATATTCAATAGGAACTGTCAACATTACCTGGTTTTCTTTATCTTCCCTGCCAAACGTTGATCAGCAAGGTTTACTAACTTTTCCCACTTCTTTTTTTGCCTTTTATTGTGCACCTAATTCTTAATTGTTACAGTAAGAAAGGCTACATTAAATCAGGATGAAATATAAAGAAATGGCAGAAAATTTATATATTAAATCTTCAGTATTACATACTTAGTAGGTAAATAAAGAAGTAACATATCACTGCCCCCACTTAAATTCTAAATAGATCAAGTATGGTATTTATGCCTGTAATAATTTATATGTAACATGTTTAACCCAACTTCATAGGCTAAAATGAAGAACTACTTAATAATTCTCTAAAGGTTAATAAAAGTAAAGACAACATGAACAAACAGAACCTGTTGACTTTGAGTCACCTCTCAAGAGCAAGATGATTTAACACATGGTTCTAGATAACAGATAAAAGGGAATTTAATTTTGTTTTTGGCACTTGCTAAACAACTCAGGACATGACATGTCAATATCCCTGTCTTTTTGTAGCGATAATTTCTAGTTATCCTGAAAGAGTTGTGAAAACAAAAGCTTTAGCATCTATAAGAGAATGGAAGGCAGGGATCATATTTCCCTAGAATCAGTTTTTAATGATAAAACTTATTATGCAGCTGTCAGTCAGAGAAAAATAGAAGATGTCCCAAAGCTCGTGCCAAGGAAAAAAAAAAAGAAAGTTCTTGTCAAAGATGTACACAAACTAAGAATGCTGAAGCATGACAGGAGCTTCGTGCTCCTGGCTGCCTTTTCATTAGAAATCTTAGAAGCTGACTGCAAAACAGAACTTTCATTCCATTTATCAAAACAAATACAAGAAAAGTGAATTTTCTGACTGCCAGAGAAAATATTTGTTAGTGTAAATAAAAAAGAATTGAGATGAAGTTTCTGGACAAAGGTGAAATACAAAAATAAAAATAAAAGCAAAGAAAACAGTGCTGCACCTTGGGGAAAGAAAACTTAGGGTCTTTGAAAGACATTGTCTTTCACTCTTACCTTTAGGTGCTTTGTAATTTTTATTCTTTTCCTCACGGTAAAGGTTGAGGATAATCAAGGTTTTACATTTCACATCTTTTCAATGTTACAGCATCATTAGTCTTGCCAAAAAGATTTCATCTCTGCTCCCATGGGTCAAATTGAGTTAATGATAAGTCGGTGAGATGACTTGATTAGTACTGTAACATGAGGGAGCCTCAGGTCCAGGAATAATCACAAGCCAACTGTCAGCTCTTTAGGCTTTCTGGCTGTGTTGCTGAAATGACATGCTTGGACTCGAGGGATATAAAGTGACAGAGGGTGGATGGCTCACTCAGCTGTCCTGCAGAATCACAGCAATATTTACCCAACGCCATCAGAACCACACTAAGCATATCATCAGTTTAAAACAAAACAAGTCATCACCACTGCTCTCAACATTCTTACTGAAGTTTATCAGATAATTCTAATAAAATTAACACTTGGATCCTCTCTGCATTAATGCCAAGGAAATTGTTTGATTTTAAAGGACAGTACTACCCAAGTGACATGGAAAAAAAGGCAAAGATAACTATTTTACCAATAGATAGATAAAGCCCACTAAATGTCTTATCATCAGACCTAATTCCCAAAATGAGGGTGACTGAAAATTTGGAGACCCTTTAATGTTTTTCACTTAACATTTTTTGGTAATGTTATTAGACTGTTGAAAAATATGTAACTACAATCAATGAATCCAGTTTGATTCATCTCTGATATTGCACATCACATATTCATATGTTATTTAAATAAAACTTAAAATAGGTAACTCTATACTTGGAAAAACTATGTTTTCTTAATTTATAGAAGAAAATAAGAGAATAATCTACTTCTGTAGGATCAAGCTTTATTTTTCATAAAATTTTTTAGCAATAGTATAAATCATAGACACAAAAAGGTAGAGTGATTTGTGTACAACCCTAAAAAAGTGTAATATTGAAAGCACTGCTTCATAATATACAGTGTAAAAAGTAAGGTGACTTTAGAGGAGCTGTACATAGCAATGAAAAAATTCTAAGGGGGATTTTCAATGCCTCCTTTATCCCTAAAAGAAGATAAATTACCTACCTCTTCGGTTGTTCTGAAAAATAAGGTAATATTTTGCATGCCAAATACAGTGGTTGAACCATAGTATATGGTTGGAAATTTTTATTTTTTGAACCATAAAGCAGGTAGTTTCAATATGTTTCAAGCTTAAAAGCTAATGAAAATGAAACCTAAAAACCCAGTTCTCAGTGGCAGTTGAAATAACTCCAATTATTCATTTCTTCTTCTTGTCACACTGTTTGCCATGTGACTTTGCGATTGCTCACACCAAATGTGGTCTGCTTCCCCATGCTTTGATTTTGGCCTTGCTGTGTGACTTGTTTTGATCAGCAGAATAAGGCAAAAGTGTGGGTGTGCTAGTTGTCAGCCTATATCTCAAAAAGTCCTCTGTTCTCCTGCTTCCTCATACCTCTTCTAGAATATGAGATACATGTGGAACAGAGCCAAGTTACCCGAGTCGTACCAGCAGAAGCCAACCTATATCAGCCAACAGCCAGTCCATCAGTGGATCTGTAAGCCAGCCAAGATCATAAAAGACTACTAGTCAATCATCCCATAAGTATAATTAATACGTGTCTGCTCTGTGCCACTGACGAGAGTTTGTGGTTAATTGTTATTCAGCATTTTGAAACAGGCATTATTTCTAATATCTTCATTTGGTAAATTACCTTAATATTTATGTGAAGATTCTATCAGTGATATCCACAATAAAATCGTACAGTAACTTAAGAATTGCATTTCTCTACTAATGTGTTGTGCTGAACTTAAATAGTATCCTATTTTTAATAATAGAAAATACTTATTAAGTGCTTAAATGTCCCAGATACCATGGTAGTATGGTATATGCCTTAAAACAACTTTTAATGGATATATTTTTGTCTTCGCTTGCTGTATGCTGTTTGAGGAGGGGTTAATTTCTTCACTATGCTCCCACAGAGAATAATAAACTAAATATTGGAATAATAATAATTCTATAAATAATAAGACATATCAATACTTTATTACAAACTGTAGTAGGTTACCAGTAACTTACCCCTCCAGCACTGCAACATAACATTGATTAAATTTAATTTTTTATGTCAATATGATTTTGTAGGTATGTATAAGAGAATCTGTTAGTTGGAATTTCGTTACTCTTGAATGAATAGGACTGACAGAAAATAATACATTTATATATATATATATATAAAATATATATATATATATATATTTTTTATCCAAATCCCTCTAATACTGCTTAGGTGCATAAATAGTACATGTTTTTCTCAACTACATAACTCCCTTGCAAATATTTTATATCTCCCCTTGAATTGATCAATCAATTCAGTCCAGGAATATCATCATGAAATATACTAGTTAATAAAATGCTAAGGGGCCCAGTTTTAAGTGAGACTATCTCATGACATGGAGCTCCTCTCCCCACCCCCAAATAAACCATTACAATTACATTATAATGATATTCCAAGTATGTACTTCTCATTTTGTTCCTTAGAAAGATTATGATTTTAATACATCAACTTAGGTCCTTTTTTCCTTCCACAAACTTATTAAAGAGACTAATTTGCTTTCGATCACACATCTGGAAGATAAAGAGAACAATTCTAAATTATAATAGAAACAGGATATAGTATACAAAAGTCAGCATGACTACTGATACACACTTTAACACCTCATTTGATTTTATAAAATGTAAGTGTCTGGTAACATGCTTGCTTCAGGGAATACAGAGACAGATAAGGACTGCAGGGTTGACGATTATTTGTCCATTTCCTTTTCTGAAGCCACCATTTATTTTATGCCTTCATGCATGATTAACAGCTTGCAGATCCTTCACATATAATCAATAGTTGTGAAGTCTTATATTAGGCTTAGAGATCAGACAGCCTTGATTATAAATTTTATCGATTTGTACAGCTTAGCTGCAGAAATCCCTGTACATTTTTCAGAGATTAAATTAAAAGGAGATATATGGCCTGCACATACTAGAAATGCTAGTGTGATTATAAGGTGTGACCTCTTTATACTCATTCCTCTAGATGAATAAAACCTATCTAGTGCACTAAAACATGAATCAGCATGTCAACAAGCATCAAGCTGAGATAGTAAACACAGTGAAAATGTGACAAAAAGAATTACAAAACTGCAAATAAACCTGCCTTAGACTATAATTAATACAGGTGACTTGCAAGGATTAATTGCTTCAGCTCATTTGTAAATTAGGAAATTGACAGAGATAAGAATAATGAACTCCTTAACTTCTACCTGGAAAATCTGAGCACATATTAAAATGGAAGATTCATGATCTCTTTTGGGATAATGGAATGAAGACGAATTTTTTAAATTACTAGAATAAATATGGTCATTTGAAAGTTAGCAAATAACTTAGGGACTATTAAAATCATAGCAAACTCAGCCTTTTGAATATTCTCACTTTAAAAGCTTTTACAGTACTGCTATATATTTTATGTCCAATAATTTTAAGGTCTGAGGTTGTCCAGAAAAATTTTAATAAACATCCGTACACTGAAACATTAGGGGAGCCTAATATTTTCCAGTGTCAAAATCTCACCTTTCCCTTTTCATGTTTGTAATTTTTTGAACATTAGTTGACCTTTGTTCCTTATGAAATCTTTCATTATTCTAATTAATTATATCTCTGAGCTGAATAACTCCTATATATGAAGACATACAAAATATAAATAAATAAAAGGAAATTCCTCTTGATATATACCTAAATAATTCATTTATTGACTTTTGAAAAGGTATTCAAAAATAACTGTTAGAGCATGAACTGGCTTGAGCCAGTCTATACGGTCAGTCAAATGTCCCAGTGTGTTTTATATAGGCCTTAAAAGAAAATAAAATCTCCTTAAATTGTGTAAGTAAAAAAGTAATTTATGTACCAAATACTTTATGCAAGGTATTTAATGAAGATATTTTCTATTAAAATCTACTACTATCTTCAAAGGGTTCCATTCCACAGGAAATCATAAAATGTTAACAACACATAGAAATGACAACCTAGAAGACTGGTTTCCTTTGTTTCCTTAACTATGTCCTGGTAGGGCTACATTTTGAAGTATTATGTAGAAGGTTCTAATCTGTATAAATATTCACAGAAGAATAGTAAACAAAGAAGTGTGTAAAAGTGTAAAAGAACTGGGGGATTATTTCAATGTTTGTTCTGTGAATATACTAACTTAGTATTCACATTTTTTTCTACATCCAAATCTAAATTACCAGTTCCAACCTAGCTCTTGAATTCTGGCTCTGAATTTCAAACTGTCTGTGGATTTCCATCTGGATGCCAATATAATGTTTAAAACAAGATTCATCATCATCTTTCACAAGCACCTCATTCTAACCTTCCTGCTTCTATTAAGGATGTTAGTTTCCAGATTAAAACCTTAAAGACATCATTGGCTCTTCTGTTTCCCACATAGTCCCTCATCTGTTACCAAATCTACTTAATACATCATTTAATATAATAGCTAGCAATTCTATGTCTTTTTCGTTAATTCAGGTCCTAACTTTCTCTCACCTGAACTATTAGGAAATCTTGCTACCACTGATATTTGTAGTGTATTTTTCATCTAGACCTTTGAAAGTACAGTTCTAATTACATAACCTGTTCACATCCAAATAATTGTTAGAGACTTCCTAGGATGAACAAAATACAGTAGAATGCCTTTGCCCTAGAGCCCAAAGATCTTCTAACACACAGTGCCGCTTTATCTCATGTGTTCTCCCAATGCCCTATACTCCTGCCAATGTATTCATCTGCTACGAAAACTAATGTAGCACTGTCCAACATATGTACCATTATCTATTTCATTCCATCTAATCAGAATACATTCCCCACTATTGATCTCCCTATCGAAACACTTCAATGTACAGTTGGAATATACAGTTCTTTCAGTGAAAGCTTGGTCAGGAAGTCTGACAAAGTAACAATGTGATAAACAATGTTTTAATCTGTACATCTATTAAAGCATTTAATGCATCATGTCTTCCATTCATTTGGGTGTTTGGGCTTCCTATATTAACATGTATGCCCTCTCTAGAGATAAATCGTTGATGTAAACTGAGTCTTGAAGAAATAGAGCTCAGTAAATGTTAAAACAAGCAACTAATATGTTTGCAATATATAGATTTTAAAAATAGAGAATAAACTCCAAGATCAGTTGCCTAGTAGCCATTTAAATGTCAAGAACAAGTATCTTTATCAAATAATTAGCAGAAATTACAGAGGCCAGATCACTTGCTTAGAATTCAAAGATGAATAAGACATGACTCCTTTTCTTATATAACTCACTATGTGATAAAAGTGAAGGCCCACAGGCAGGTAAATTGTATTTTAATGTAATAAAGTCAAAGCACTGTTGGAAAAAAGAGGTAAACAAAATTTTAAAAGACTTAAGACAGGAAAAATAGGGCATTTCCCCACAGGAGTTACAAATGTGCTCTTTTCCAAAACATGACTACATGCTTTCATTGTAAAGTGAGGGGGTATGAAGGACCTTCAGAAATAATAGGGTTGCAGGAAATCCTCCTTGCCATTTTAGACAGGAAAGAACTTCTATTCAAATTGCCGTATTTATCTACTACTATATTCATTCATCCCAAGTGGAAGAAAGTGTGCATGGGGAAGGAAAATACTTTTGAAGGTTAATCTCCAGCTAAACCTCTTCTTGAACTCCAGACTCATGTATTCAATTACCTACCAAATATTTCAACTTAATTTTCTAATGGTATCTCAAACAAAATCTCCAAATCCGAGCTAATGTGATTCCATAGCATGTTCCCTGGCCAGGCTTTCCTATCTCAGTAAAATCACTCCAGTTCAGTTCAAAAACCTGAGAATCATCCAAAGGCCTTCCTTTATCTTGATATAGACAAGAGGCAGGGAAATACTGCGTAGAAGAGGGCAGTTCCCCAGCAAAGGCCCCACGCTCAAGCCTGGAAACACGTGGCCCTAAATGGAAACACATATTCCTGTTTTTGCACCCAAATGTTGCCTTTTGGCCTGCCATGCCACCCTATCCTGTTCCCATATTAACACCAAACCCCAGGTTCCTTGAGCAGATGAGCAGACGAACAGATGAGCAGAAGAACAGAGGAACAGAAGAGTGGAGCGGCAGAGAAGGAGAGAAGACAAGGAGTGTCTAAATGTTGAGGAGTTTGGCTGGGGAAGGCTGGAGAGGAGATCAGCCGTGAAACAGCCAAACTCCAGGGGAAGATAATCCTCCCACTCCACCCCCTTTCCAGCTCCCCATACATCGCGCTGAGAGCCACTACCACTCAATAAAACCCCCTCATTCACCATCCTTCAAGTCCTTGTGTGACCTGATTCTTCCTGGACACCAGACAAAGACCCGGGTACCAAGAAGGCACTGAGCTGGTTAACACTTAAGCCGTCTGCAGATGGCAGAGCTAAAGGAGCACTGTAACATACCCACTGGGGCTTCAGGAGTCACAGGCACCCACCCCTAGTTGCTACTGTGGGGCTGGAGCCCAAAAGTGCTCGCCCTGGTTCCTGCACCTGCCCATCTGCATGTTCCCCATCCAGTAAGGGGTTTCAGCTGAACAGCTGAGCCGCACCCCTATTGAACATCCTGAGATAGGTGTCAGAGAACTCTCCCATTTCAATCTGACACATCATATCCTTTTCATCAGTCAGTTCTTTTCTTCCCCCTGCATGATGTTTAGATTAGAATCTGTCCTCTTGATCATGACTTTCACCAATGCTATTTATTTCATCTTAGCCATTATCACCTGGGGCTGCAATCAGTGAAACTCTCCATACCATATCAAATGAACCCTGCTTCCTCTTTGACCTGTCTTACCACAGTTTGTTACAGGGATCCTGAAAAAGCCCCCAGTCACTTCCCATCTGAATCACAGTAGGAGTGGAAGACCAGGTCCTGCAGATTGTGTCTCCCCATCCCATCTCACCTTCACTGACCTCAGCACCTACTACTCAGCCTTGCTTGCTCCATTCAAACATGCCAGCTATACTTCTTGCCCCAAGCAGGGCCTTTGTACCTGCTTTTCTCTCTGCCTAGAATGTTATTCTACCAGATATTCATGTGTCTCCTTTCCTCGCCTCCTGTAAGGCTTTATTCAAATGTCACCTTCTTAATGAAGCTTTCCTTGATATCCATTTACTTCTCCATTTTTCTCCCAAGCAATTATTGCCATCTAAAATCATTTATATTTTACTTAACTTCATTATATTCTGTCTTTCCTTTTCTTTTTTTAAGACGGAGTCTCACTCTTTCACCCAGGCTGGAGTGCAGTGGCGCGATCTCGGCTCACTGCAAGTTCCGCCTCCCAGGTTCACGCCATTCTCCTGCCTCAGCCTCCCGAGTAAGCTGGGACTACAGGCGCCGGCCACTGCGCCTGGCTTTTTGTATTTTTAGTAGAGAAGGGGTTTCACCGTGTTAGCCAGGATGGTCTCGAACTCCTAACCTCGTGATCCGCCTGCCTCGGCCTCCCAAAGTGCTGGGATTACAGGCGTAAGCCACCACGCCTGGCCTATATTCTGTCTTTCCATACTAAAATACTTGGTACATAATCATTGCTCAACATATATTTGGGCTGATAAATAACTGACTGAATAAATAGAATGGATCATTGTGTATTCTTCAGTCAGTAAGTTCCTGGCATATAAGTGACCTACACGTTTTTACTGATTGAAGGTTACTCTTCGGTAACAGAAAAGCCATCAATAAAAGCTTATGTCTGAATGTCGTTATAAAATGAGATTTAAACAACTGATCAGGGTAATGCTCTAGAAAAAGCCTTAACATGGTTTAATGCTAAAGAAGCAAAGTAAAAATATTAATTAGAATAACAAAAACGTCAAATTACTTGGTGAAATCAACTGAGAGGAGAGGAAAAGGTCACTGTGAAACTGAAATGTTCCAAAGGTGAAAAATCTTGGACAGAAGAAAGTGTAAACATAAAGATGGCCGGGTGCGGTGGTTCACGCCTGTAATCCCAGCACTTTGGAAGGCCGAGGCGGATGAATCACGAGGTCCGGAGATCGAGACCATCCTGGCTAACACGGTGAAACCCCGTCTCTACTAAAAATACAAAAAATTAGCCGGGCATGGTGGTGGGCGCCTGTAGTCCCAGCTACTCGGGAGACTGAGGCAGGAGAAAGGCGTGAACCCGGGGGGTGGAGCTTGCAGTGAGCCGAGATCGTGCCACTGCACTCCAGCCTGGGAGACAGAGCAAGACTCCGTCTCAAAAAAACAAAAAAAAAAACAACAACAACAACAACAAAAAACCATAAAGATGAAAATTTGAAGAGTACTTAAAACATTTTATCTATCATGAATATCAAACTAGTTTAATGATATTCGTTTTTAATTGCCTTTTATTGTTTCTTGATCTTTCATATACGTTTCTTGTTTTCTCAACTAGAGAGCAAGTTTCTCTAGGGCAAGAAACATATTACCTCACTTCTTTTTTTTTTTTTTTGAGACGGAGTCTCGCTCTGTCGCCTGGGCTGGAGTGCAGTGGTGTAATCTCGGCTCACTGCAAGCTCCGCCTCCCGGGTTCAGGCTATTCTGCTGCCTCAGCCTCCGGAGTAGCTGGGACTACAGGCGCCCGCCACCACGCCCTGCTAATTTTTTGTATTTTTAGTAGAGACCGGGTTTCACCGTGTTAGCCACGATGGTCTTGAATTCCTGACCTCGTGATCCGCCCACCTCAGCCTCCCAAAGTGCTGGCATTACAGGCGTGAGCCACCGCGCCCGGCCTTACCTCACTTGTTTCTTATTCAGTGCCAAGTGTAGAGTATGAAAGCAATGACTATATTAACTTTAAACAATTTTACCCTAAAGGAGGTGTTATGAAATCGAAGGGCTTTGAGTGTAAAATATCAAAATAAAACTCATGAAGACAGAGAAAGAAAATTATTGAAATCAATGGATGTTACTTTCACAGCATAGGAAGAACAGATCTTTGGTGTCTTAGATTACTTGATATTCCCATTTAAAAATTAGATGTCCTGCACAAATTAAGTTTAATTCATAAACAACTGATTTTGTTTCAGGTTACACTGTAGAACAGATACTGCCATTAAATGCATATTAAACATCTTTTTCATTCACATGGAGACCTAAGGAGTTAGTTCTTTAGAGCCTGCATCATTACCATTTACCTTGAGTTTAATGCCACTTATGTTCTATGATTCTGGAGATCAAGTCCCATTGTACACTGTTTTTAATTTTACCAACCTGATTATGATAATAGCCTAGAACAAGTTTCACAAGAGTATTTCCTGGCTTCTATGTGTTTTCCTCCATTGCGGAAAAGGTCATACATGTATATGAAATGCCTTGGTGAATAGGCTGTGGAATCAGACTACAGGTAACTTAGTGCAAGTTACTTAACATCCACAGACATCCTTCCCAAATCTATGAAATGAGAAAAACAAAAAACTAGTATCTACCTTATAGAGTTGAATTAAGGATAAAATAAGATGCTACAATACAGAGTACATAGAAAATTACCTGGCAAACTTTATGAATAAAATGTGCTTATTAACTTTGTTGTAGCTGTATATTAGTGGTAGTATAATTAGCATTATCACTTATAAAAATAAAACCCTGGAGAGTTTTGGAAAGAACTGTTTAGTTTTGTTGTTGTTTCTTTTTCTTTCCCCAAACCCAATTAAGTGTCTGGCTACTTACCCATCTTCTACTCCCTCTGTAGGAAATAAAAGCATTGAGCTTTAATTTTCAAAATGTCAAGCTGAATAATTTTGGGAAAAAAGCATGATTTCTGGATTACTTTGTCCATTTTCAGGTGCTTGAAAAATGTGTGTGTAAGGTGCTAGGAAAAACATCTAACTTGAAAAAAAAAAACAGCACTAAAATCTAACAGAAGTCTGACATATAGAAAACTATACAAAAGAACAGACAATGCTGCTAAACACAAAGCTTTTCCTCTAAACCAAATCCCTCGGGCCTACCCACTCATTATTATACATGAATGCAAACTGTCTTTTTATCTACAAGTGAAATTCTCAATATATCATTAAACATTAGTACTGAATATTTCAATAAT
The DNA here is from genome assembly GCF_028878055.3 of Symphalangus syndactylus. Taxonomy (NCBI): domain Eukaryota; kingdom Metazoa; phylum Chordata; class Mammalia; order Primates; family Hylobatidae; genus Symphalangus; species Symphalangus syndactylus. The sequence continues at coordinate 105,865,925 of NC_072424.2, forward strand.
TCTTTTGAATGTAAAACTATGGGGAGAATAGCTTAAAAAGTTTAGTTGTTTATTTATCTTCAATATAAATGAGAGCTCAAGCACATTTCTAGCACCCAAATGTCATGATCAAACTGTAGCTGTTCATAACATTCCAATATACTTTAATTCTTTCTTGGAATATTTTAGTACTTTTTTGTAAAGGTAAATAAAAAAGAATTTGGTAAGTATAAATGATCTGAGGGCCTAACAGAGGTACTTTACTATAAATTCTTCAAAACTGGGTTTAAAGAAGTAGCCACATGGCTAATTTTTGGATTGTTCTGAAATTATAATGATTTGTCTTAAATACGGGACAACATAACTAGACATTTACTAATACATTCTGACAAATAACCAAAATTAAGCAATCCATGTAATTATACTTCAACAATTGAGACTACTCACAACTTGCTAGTATATGTTTATCTCATATAGTATTATATAATATATAAGTATATAAATTGTCTGTTTTTAGAAAAAATTTATAGCATAAATGGAGGGCCTTAAGAAAATCATGAAAATGTAGTACTCGACAATTACAGTATGACAGTTTCATCTCTTTTCCTTTTCTTCTTTTACATGCTTTGATAATACATTTTTTGTATACATTTTCTAAGGAAAACTATAATTCAATTCTCTGATTCACCAAGGAATAATGTATACCAGAAATATATATATTAAAAATATTTTGAAACACTTCCCCTAAAGCAGAATAATGTATTAATTCCTCTAGCCCAAAGCTGTATAATGTAAAAAGTGATGGAGAAATAAATTGTATTTCTTCAAGGTCTTTAAAATTATTTGTATTCGAGTAAAAAATATATAATTTTAGGTAAAAGAATGATCAGTTATTTCATCAAAGTTAAAACAAAGAAAAAGTGTTCGTATATCAATTTGCCTTAATACTTACATACTATGTCATCAAACTTCTTTTAAAAATGTAACAAAAATATCTGTATTAAATCATAATACTTGTGACAATTCGAGAGATGAGGATTTTCAAGTGTCTCTAATAGAAAACCTGACTCTCTCAGTGTGGATCTGCATCATTGGACAAGGATTCACATGGAGAGGCATAATTGAGATGGCACCTCCTGATGAGCAAGACAGCAATCCCCTACATGGGCACATGCCAAGGACTGTGTCACGAGAGGCCTCTATTTTCTCCTTGACATAATCATATTTCTTTTCATTTGTCAACCATCTCATCATTGCAATTTGCTTTTAATTTTACATGGATCACAAAGTGATCTCTCAACCATTTGATTATGTCCCAGGCCATGCCAAAAAACAAACCAAATCCCTAAATAGCAAACACACACACACACACACACACACACACAAATTTCACTCAGAATTAGTTATTCCTAAAGCACATTCTTTAAGTGCCAACATTGTTTTAGTGTCTGTGTTGACTTTTTAAAAATTGTACTAAGTTTAGTGTTTCCCTCATATGAAGCTAAAATAACAAGCTAATACAGTCATTTTAGTGAATAAAAAATAGCTAAGACACTGTCAATGAAAATGCAATAAAATAACAAAAGAAGAAAAAATTTGACTTTTGATTGCACCTAGTGCAGAAAAAGAGTAGAGACAACAAGGTATGTACTATGTGCCATGGAAAAAGCCTTATATATATTATTTCATTTAATGCCCATAAGAACTCTAAATGGCAGATTTCCCTTGCTAAATTTTACAAAAGAGGAAGTTGAATAACTTACTGATAGGGGATTGAATAATATCTTGATAGTACCTCTGGTGAGGTACCTTGCCATAACCTGTCTTCACCTGGCCAGAATTCAAATGCAGTTTTGACAGATGCAAAAACAATATTCTCTTTAACATTGTACAGAGTTTACATTTAAAAACCTGGAAAATGTAAGTAATGATATATAAAGAAATTTCCAGTGTCTTAGTCTGCTTGGGCTTCCATAAACTATCATAGTCTGGGTGGTTTCCAGAGCAGAAATGTATTTCTCACAGTTCTGGAGGCTGGGAATCTGAGATTGGGGTGATAGCAAGGGCAGGTTCTGATGAGGTACCTCTTCCAGGTTACAGACAGCTGCCTTCTATTTTTGTCCTTACACGACAGAGAATGAGCTAGTTCACATCTCTTTCTCTGATAAGGACACTGATATCACAGGTGCTGCATCCTTATACTACATTTAAACCTAACTGCTTCCCCAAACTCTGACCTCCTAATGCCATCTCAATGGAGTAGACGGCTTCAACATATGGATTTTGGGGAACACAAACATTTAGCTCATAATACACAGAACAGAATGATAATTTCCAAGAACATTTTAAAAAAACAACTACTATGTGTCAATGATTATATTTAATTTATATTGTTAAAACAATAGCTTTTAAAACAATATTAGAGTAACAAAATGCAATGAACAGTCTCATCAGCCTTCTAAATGAGTCCCACGCTTGTCATACTTGCTCTTTTACAAATTCAAAAGTTTGAAATGTAAGATTAATTATGATTTTCAATGTAACCCACATACATTATTAATAACTGTTACATTATTAATGGCTCACACCTGCACAAGGATTGTTCTGGTCCAGTTGTCTTATCTATCTTATTTTTAAGTTGTATTTATTATTTACATATGTTAAATGTTTTTTAAACTTAATACTCTTTTCTTGCTATATGACGACAATTTAAAAAGGTATCAATGTCTCAGAATTGGTTCATTGAGACTAACAATGGTAATGAACATGTGCTAGCTCCTTACCATAATGACAGAGTCCAGTGTCAAAATATAATGTGAATTTCTTTGTGCTAGAACAAGCAGTGATAGAAACACAAGAAAGGAAGCACAACTGAAATACTTGAAAACTTGGATTTTCTTATACTGGTGATCCATTCATACCTAGAGCTCAGTGAACTGTTTGTAATAAAATATTTTGAAATAGTGGGTTAAATCTATTGACTTTTTCACCATTTTCAAAACAAGCCCAGTAACCTCTGTAGTAAAGCAAACAACTGTTTATAGAACAAGAACAAAATATTTTCCATGATATAATTGATAATTTTATTCCCCCAAAAGGAGAAAGGATGAAAAACAGAGACTTCAATTGATTCTCTCATAAGTAAAGCAAGTGTATACACACTCTTTTTTTTTTTTTTTTTTGAGAGACAGGTTCTTGCTCTGTTGCCCTAGCTGGAAATCAGTGGCTCAATCATAGCTCACCTTAATCTAGAACTACTGGGCTTAAGCAATCCTCCTGCCTCAGCCTCGGGAGTGTCTAATACTACAGGTATGCACCACCATGCCAATTTGTTTTATTTTTTTGGGCTACTTATTTTTATTTTTGTGGAGACAGGGTCTCACTATCTTGTCCAGACTGGTCTTAAACTTCTGGCCTCGAGCAATCCTCCCACCTTGGCCTCCAAAAATGCTAGGATTACAGGTGTGAGCCACCATGCCCAACCTATCAACACTACTTTTGAGTTGGCCCCTGATAAAATTAATGATAAATGTTATGCACTCAAAGAATCAGGACATGTTATTGACAAAATGTCTACATCAATGAACAATGCTAGACATTGTCTAATGTCAAGGTGGAGGAGCCATACAATGTGGAAAAGTAATCAATCCCTGTCTTTTGGAAGTAGTAGTCGACATTTCATTTAACAGTTGAACAAGCCACTGATATGCAGAGGATATGCTCTTGATAGATGTGCAGAATCAGCATCAGGGCAAAAGGCTCCATATTTTTTGGTACCAGTCATCCCATAGAACTAGGACTACATATGCAGGTGGATTCAACACCAGAGGAGCACAGATATTTATGCAGAAGGGAAAGTTGGCACTTTGAAGATAGAATTAAGTAAAAAAAAAAATGTCAATACAGATATTTCATTCATTTGAGAAGAGCCAAGAGTCAAGCAGAGTACTATCTGATCTTGATTCAGTGTTGAAGGAAATGATCAAAAACAGTGAATATAACCATATATTTTCAGTGTATTGAATGAAAAAATGAGCAATGAATGCAAGACTGCCTTGCCAAACTGAAGTATGCTGACTCTCAAGGGGAAACAAGCTCACATGGGTTTTCAAAATGAAGGTTGAGATTAACACATTTCTTGCTGACACAAATGCTATTTAAGACCATTTGAATTATTTCAGGTGGTGTGCCCACATAGTCCAATTCAGCAATCTTTTCAATTTACTGAATGTCAGGACCTATATATCACCACATTTGATGTGAGGATCGGCAGTTCAAATGACACAATTGTTGCAAGTTTAACTCTAATCTACAAGGACATCACAATAGTTTTCTATATTTTTGAGAAAGCAAGTGATGTCCTATTGCTAGGCATATTTAAAAATGCATCCACTGCTATAACCAAAAATGAAAAAAATTTCAACTCCTGAATACAACCAAAGACCATGTAAAAATCTATTTATCGTTATATCCTAAGTTAATACATTTAACCCTCTAGCTTTTGAGTCAGACATGCTTGCCAACTTAGACGCTGACAGTTTGCCAAAAGTACTTTCCAGTAAAACATCTCTTCACTATTTCTGGTTTAACCCTAGATCCAAACATCCAGAACTGCCAGTAACTAAATACCTGCTAGAGATCATTCTTATTGACCTGTAATTATGGAAGTATTTACTAAGTTAGAGGAAATAAAGAATACGAGAAAAAACAGACTAGCTGTAGAACTTAAAGTGTATCTCAGAATATTCCTCTTAAATCTGCATACAAATGACAGTAAAAGTTGCTATTTTACATCATTTTTCTGATATGAAACAAATATCATTTTTATCATGAAATATAGTTTTATGTTTACTTAAAATGTCCCTATAACTGGGTTTTCTAAGTTATAGGAACACACCTCCCTCCATGAGAGTCTCTCTCTCTCACCCAACTACCCCATCTGGCTAACTCTTCTTAATTATCCTTTAATATCACTCAGCTCAGGTGCTCTCCAGGATTCTTTATTTGATTCCATATCTTCTCCATGCTCAGTTAGATGCCTTTACAATGCTTTGTGATATGGGTATGGATCTTGCACTTTTAGATGATCAGTTTATATGCTTGTCTCTACTACTGGAGTGAGGGCACTTCTCATTTCTTCTCTATTTTTATATCTCCAGTACCTAGCATGATATCTAACACATAACAGGTGTATCTGTGAATGACTTATGATTGAACGAATGCTCAATTTTACCTGTGAAGATGGAGGAGAGGGTGCTGAAAAAGGTTTTACAGCTTTCATGAACTTATTCTTCTAATGTTATTACCACTCTTACTATCCATGTCTGAGCATGAACAGCGAAGTAAATCTTGATAAGACAGAGAGCTGGTTGTGAGGGCTAGGTACAGATTTGCTCAACAAATATGTTAATTTTAGAAATTGACTTTTACTTAGTATCCAAACTTTTTACTATAGTATTCTTAATGTGTATTTTATTTTAATGACACTAAGCATTTACTTCAGCAATTAGTTTGACTCACACTGAAGAGAAATTTAGTAAAGACAATGGAAAATACAGGTAAAAATATGTAAAAACTGCATGCATGGCTAGTACATATGATATAGTTTCTTTAAGTGGATATTATAACTTTCTTGGATGGAAAGACATTAAAAATAAAAATGAGGTATTGAATCATTAGTACTTTTTATGTTAATATCAGATCTCAGCATTTGATTTTAAGATGGAGAGAACACAATTTAGTAAATTACAATGAATTCTTATTTGCTCAGCAAAGGGAAAACACTTATGAAAACTGTGGTACAATAAAAGCATGTGACAGAGGAAACACAAATCTAAGTGGATCACAGGTTCAGAGCTCTGGAAGAGCTCTTGACAGGTTATCTGGGCTGGCAATTGCCCTGCCTTGGCAAGTTCATTTTCAAAACACAGCAGACAAATGCTTGTGTGTACTTACAAAATATCTCCAGGGGAAGAGGAGTCATAATCCCCCTTAATAATTCACTAAGCCTTCCGAACATGGAAGCTAAATATAGTTTAGCACATAGAGTTCAGAGGCCATATTCTTTTGCTTTCACTTCGTTGGTGAATTAGAATAGCCTGGGTAACTGGGTAAATGCAGTTTGATTTCTTACAGGCAACTCAAACTCATGTCGGTAACTGAATTCATCTTTCCTATCTCTTTTTCCAAAGGATTCTTCCTCCTACAGTCATCTACTCACTTACTCAAACCTGAGAGTCATCCTGCATATGCTAGTTGTTCCCCTCTTCCATACACTTATATCAAATGAAACTCCAAATCTTGCCATTTGTTACTCCGAAATCATCCATCCTCACGATTCTGAGACCTCATCAAGAGGAATGACATAGCCTCCTAACTAATCTCTTCGCCTCCAGTTCTATCAGCCTTCCCTTTGTTTCTAATTACACCAGAAAACTCTCAGTATATTAGTTATACAAAGATGGACACAAAATGTATCTATGGTATTAAGCCAAGTAACTATATACAGATAGAATACACATATGTACACAGACAGAAGAAAAATCTTGAAAGAATTACACCAGTGTTAACAGTGTTAGTTGTTGCTTTATGCACATACATAATTTCTAATATAAGCATGTATTATAAATTACATAAATATATATAAGAAATTATATATATAAAATAACATATATATAGTCAGCTCTTAATATCTGCAGGTTCTGCATCTACAGATTCAACCAACCATGGGTTGAAAATATTTGGAACAAAATTTAAAAATACAAATAAAAATACAGTATAACAACCATTTACATAGCATTTACATTTTATAAGTATTATAAATAATGTAGAGAAAATTTAAAGTATATAGGAAGATATGCTCAGGTTATATGAAAATATTACACCATTTTGTGTAAGAGACTTGAGCATCTGCAGATTTTGTTATCCATGGGGGTCCTAGAACTAATTCCTTGTGTGTATTGAAAGACAGTTGTAAATATAAATACTAATTCTCCTGCCCTGGCAAGATCATTTTCAAATCCCAGTAAACAAATGCTTCTGTGTACTTAAAAAATACCTCACAGGGAAGAAGTCACAGTCCCCTAAATACATACAAAGTATACACACACGGACACATGTATACATAAGTGCATACACATATATATACTATCCTTAATAACAGAATGTACCTTTATGGCATCTGACAGTGTTTGAGTAAAACTGTGATTAATGTTATAAAAGAAAACTGTAAGGAACTATGACAACATATAACAAGAAAGCCTTGATTGATAATAAGTCATCAAGTAAGGCTTCCTTGAAGAAAGACCATTTGAGTTGCATTTTGAAGGCTAACAGGCAGGAGTTGATTACTTAGAGGTTTGTGGGGTGTGTTCCAGGTTGTATTAGTACTTTTTCACACAGCTATAAAGAACTACCTTAGACTAGGTAGTTTATGAAGAAAAAAGGTTTAACTGACTCACAGTGCTGCATGGGTGGGAAGGCCTCAGGAAACTTACAATTATGGCAGAAGGTAAAGGGGAGGCAAGGCATGTATTACATGGCAGCAGGAGAGAGAGAGCAAGTGATGGGAGAAGTGCCACACTTTAAAACCATCAGCTCGGCCAGGCGTGGTGGCTCATGCCTGTAATCTCAGCACTTTCGGAGGCCGAGGCAGGCGGATCACCTAAGGTCAGGAGTTCAAAACCAGCCTAACCAACATGGTGAAATCCTGTCTCTAGTAAAAATACAAAACAATTAGCCAGACATGTTGGCATGCACTTGTAATCCCAGCTACTTGGAAGAATGAGGCAAGAGAATTGCTTGAACCAGGGAAGAGGTGGAGGTTGCAATGAGCCAAGGTCGCGCCACTGCACTCCAGCCTGGGTGACAGAGTAAGACTCAGTCTCAAAAAAAAAAAAAAAAAAAAAAATAGCTCTAGCAAGAACTCACTTACTATCACAAGAACAGCCTGGAGGAAACCACCCCCATGAACTAATCACCTCCCACCAGGTCCCTCCTCAACATATTCGGATTACGATTCAAGATGAGATTTGGGTGGGGACACAGAGCAAAACATATTACAGGTATACAGCTCAGAGTAAAGACCCAGAGGCAGAGCAGACCCAGAGGGGCCACTGAAATAAAGGCATGCCAGGAGCAAAAAGAAAGGCAGGTATAAGTGGCATTTATGTCAACTTGTGCTATATATGTAAGTATCACAGACTTTGTTTTTCTTCAGTCATTCCTCTGTTTATACATGTGTTTTATTTTGTAATTTAAAAAAAAATTAAACCAAAACACAGTCCCCCAGAGAGATATTCCTAAAATGCAATCCCATTATGTCACTCCTCTACTCTCTGTCACATTCAAGATAATGTCAATCATCCCAGGACATATATCAAGCACTCGGCATTCTGGCCAACTTCCAGCTACTGGACTGCACCCAGCACCATACCCCACAATCATACAGGTCTCCAGCCAGCCTGAACAGCTCAGCGTCCCGGATTGGACACAGTCATTTACTCTTGGTTTCTAAGTCAAACACACCTGTCCCCTAGGATCCTCTGGCTCATACATGTAGGACATTCAGAACCAATGTCCCACTTCTTGTAGCAAGTGTTCTAGGAAATGTACCTTCTATAGTCACATATAAAATTGGAAATGCTCACCCTTTCTCCACTTTCCCACACGTCTCCTTGGCACAACTGAAACAGACACTTACGTAAAAATGTACAGAATGCCAAAAACATATAGACAGGAATACAGCCACAAGAGTAATGATTTTATTTTAAAAAGCTGATCATAAAAATAAAATTAGGAAGCACCTGGTATATAATAAAAGCCACATAAGAATAATTAAAGGAGTGAAGAGATAAATTTCACACTAAAGTTTTATAGATGCTTTTTTCCACCATTAAAATGGGAATGCTAATCCCTATATTACAAGCTTTCAAGGTTAAAATGACTTAGAATAACAGATATAAAAGGGATTTCAAAAAGTAATATATGATATACATTTTATTATTAGTTTATAACTTATAATTAAAATCTGAATGTTAATGTTTACATGGTATTACAGTGAACAAGTCTTATTTCAAGATAGTCAGATACAGACGGAAAATAAGTGAATTTCCTATTAAATACATCCTTCTTTTACTCTCCCATATTTAATGCATACTAGTCACTAACTTGAAAATGTGTTTTTTATCTGCAAAATCAACACACAGAGCTGTATACATTCACAAGTAAACACCCTCTCCACTTCACCCTGAATCCTCACTAAAGCCCTCCTTAACATTCCTCCCCAAAACTAATCACAGACTATTGCTAATATATGTGAAAATCACAGCTTGTCTCAATCATTTGTTACATTTTACAAGATTTCTTCTACTTCTGTTACACCTGATACTCCTAATTATATCTTCTATACTTGATGGTCTAATCTGTCTTTTACTTACAATATCAGTTCTGGTCAGGGGTGGATTAAGGTTAACAGGGACACAGTATTATCTAAATTTAGATTTAGGACCTACAACCTCTTAGAAATGAATTTTCTATGCTTTTTATCTTTATTTAATTTAGAATTAACTAGTTTTATCTATCCTTAATCTTTGAAATGTAGTACAGATATAATCTGACCCTTATTTGAAATATCAGGCCATTTGATTTATTCTTGGATTATGAAAACGTCGTGCTACAGATACATGTGAATATATTGATAGCTATGTATCTCTGGAAAAATCAGATGTCTTCACAAAATCTTTTAAACAGATAAGACGTGTCACAACCAAAGAGGGACAGATAAGATTTGGCAGATAAGATATGGTGCAACCAAAGAGGCAAGAATCCAAAGCTTGGGTAAAAATAATTTATTCTTTCTAAGGAAATCCACATCTCTATACCTATAGCAGCAATCAACAATATGGTGCAATGGATAAGAGGAGAGTTGTGGAATTTGTTAGATTCCAATCTGTATCCACGAATAACCAGGTGAACACTGGCAAGATATGTAATCTTTCTAAGCCTCAATTCATTTATCTGTAAAATGCAGGTAGAGAAAAGATCTTGTGTTGAGCAATCATTTATGAAGAGACTAAATTGTCATTACTGAAACCTAATTTCAAAATATTCCCATTAATATATAAACTAATAGGCTGGGCACGGTGGCTTATGCCTGTAATCCCAACACTTTGGGAGGCTGAGGCAGGCGGATCACGAGGTCAGGAGATCAAGACCATCCTGGCTAATATGGTGAAACCCTGTCTCTATTAAAAATACAAAAAATTAGCAGGGCATGGTGGCGGGCGCCTGTAGTCCTAGCTGCTCTGGAGGCTGAGGCAGGAGAATGGCATGAACCCAGGAGGTGGAGGTTGCAGTGAGCTGAGATCATGCCACTGCACTCCAGCCTGGGAGACAGAGCAAGACACCGTCAAAAATAAATAAATAAATAAATAAATAATTTTAAAAAAACTAATTAATGGGAATAGCAAAGCTATGCTGAAGAACAAGGATATGTCAATTCCAGATTTATGGATTACAGCATTCAATATCCCCTAAAGCTCCTCTAGGAAGAAATAAGTTCTGTAAAACCCAGTCTGAAAAGCATTTTCCTATGTTAGTGTTAGAGAGATTGTAATTTGGAGTGCTAACCAATATATCTTCAATAACAATGGGGCAAATCAAATTGATTAGGTAATGCTTCCACAAGGAGTATAACATTTATAACCGCACGACATAAACTTTAGAAGAATCTGAAATTAGTAAGTTTGAATCCATTGGCAACAGAAATAGTTGTTCCCCTAATATAGCATTTTATAATCTGCTATATTTAAATGCTGCAGTTTTCTGTATTTTTTAGTCTCCAGCTTAACTAATTTTTATCAATTAAGATTTGCACAGCTTTTGTTTTATGCAATCTAGTTTTCAGGATATAAATATTCATATTATTTATGTATTTATGAGATGGAGTCTTACTCTGTCGCCACCCAGACTGGAGTGCAGTGGCATGATCTTGGCTCACTGCAACCTCTGCCTTCTGGGTTCAAGTGATTCTCCCGCCTCAGCCTCCCAAGTAGCTAGGATTAGCGGCGCCCGCCACCATGCCCAGCTAAGTTTTGAATTTTTAGTAGAGATGGGGTTTTACCATGTTGGCTAGGCTGGTCTCGAACTGCCGACCTCAGGCGATCCACCCATGTCGGCCAAAGTGTTGGGATTACAGGCTTGAGCCACTGTGCCCGGACCATATTATGTTAAAAATTCTTGTATTTTATAATTTATTCATTTGTGACGGGGTAAACATGATCCAAGAACCAATAAATGCACAAACTCAATAAGAAGTCATCCTTATTATGGAAAACACAAGAAACCCACTCATCATGCAAAGATTCTTTGATTATGAAATGCTCATAGGCAAACAACAGTAATATCAATACATAATAGTCATAGTGACTATGATTCAAATAACTTCATTTGCTCTTCTATCCATCAGAGTTTTTGGTAAAGGGATCTATAGCCTGATTTGCACCTAATGGGAACAAAGCTAGGTTACCATGGACTTACATGGTGGCCTGTCTGTGTTGCACAAATACCCTGGCACCTGCCCTAGCCATCCAATCCCAATTTTGGAAGAAACTATGCATGCACATATTTTTTTCTCTAATATGGTCACTTCTGCTGACAAATACAGGACATAGAATTCAGAAAAGCAGGAAGAATGCTGAATTTCACACACCACTTTTTATATTAACAATAAAACTAAAGAAGTTTTCCCTTATCAATTTCCTTTGAACCATGAACACAGGAAAGCCACATGTTTGGAAAGGACTGTTTTGAGTTTGATGTTTATAATGACCTCTGAATTTAAAAAAAAATGTGGTTTTTCTTTTAGCCATGTTCTTAATCTATCCTTGTTATTGGTATGCAAGACAAAATGATGACATCAGCAAAATATCTCCAGCTTGCCTTCTGACTCATTAATAGATTTCATGCTACCAGTATTAAAATTGATCCTGAGGGCAACCCCAACATTAACCTCTTTCCACTTGAGAAATCTGCCACACATTTCTCAGCTGCTTCCTATTTATTCTATGGTTTTAATCTGAGAAGAAAATTTTCCTCTTAATCCTTGGTCATTGGCTTTTCTTAGCTTTATCTTGTAAAAAACTTTTTCGGAAGTTCTGAACACTGGAAGTCTAAACTGCAATAGCATTTTCTTTCCCATAGAACATCTGCCAATTGACTTCATTTACTGCATTTCTCTCAGCTGAGGTTCCATTTAGTCATGAAAAGAACAGTCAGAAACATTATTTAAATACTCTAATAGCATAAATTAGCTGGTTCTGAAAAGCCAGGTGAAGATAGTAAGTGACATGCGTAAATTTAAATTTCACCTATTGGCTAAATAACATATCATCTAGTAATTAAATGGAATCTAAGCTAGTAAAGTATATTTACAGGGTCTTGATTCTCTCCAGTAATAAAAACATACTTAAAAACATAAGTAAAAAAAAAAAACTTAAACATAACTAAACAAGTAACAAACAACACAAGCCATGGATGTGTTTTTTTTTTTTTAAACTTACATTCCTTTGATTCCTGTTTCTTTACATTAAATTTCAAAGATCAAAATGAATTGTTTTAGATATTGTTACTTAAGTTCCAATTTTACTCTCCAATGAAGAATGCAAACATCTCCTAAAATATAAAACGTTTTGAATATTAACATTCTTGCTAAAATATATTTCACAAACTTCTTTAGGTGTAATGAAAAATTCAAAATTATATAATAGAAGCTTGAAAATATTTTCTCAAAGGATTTATTTCTAATAGTGCTGCTGACCTTGGCAGTTATTTCCAGGAATAAGCTAAAGTTGTCTCTGATAAAATAATAACTAAAAAAATAAATTTACTCAAGGACCAAATCGACTTTGTCCCAAAAGAGAAAGACTTCTGCTGTATATAGGTTTCTCAATCATGGTTACTTCTCCTTTCACATTAACTCCAGGATATCATGACAAGGTTAAGTATAATGGAAAACCAGTAACTGCAATGCTTATGAGAACAGCTTCAAAAATATTTATGCTAGATATTCTCTTTTTTCAAATGAACCGATGGACGTATTTTAAAAATTAAGGAAAATTTGGATGTATTCAGCAACAGCTATATACCAGCAATTATTTAGGTGCTTTATGTGTCATTTTCTTTGGTTCCTACAACAACCACACAAAAATAGTTCCTATCCTTCTCTTTGTATTAAAAATAAGGTTAAATGTTTTTTCCAGTCTCAGTGTTTCAGGAAGAAGTCCGATTCTTCAGTATCCCATTGTAATCCAATGAAATCTGAAAAAAAGTTAACTGAAAGAGATGTTGTTAACTAATTTCCCTGTAACTTTTCAATTTGGTAATATTTTGTTATCATTATATAATTTTACACTTAATCCTACTTTCAAGCATGACTAATATTAATTTTTTGCATGTCAATTCTAGTTTTTCCTATGCAAATCTATTCTTATAGACATGGTTAGAACTGATACTATATTACTAATAATTTTGGTGTTTCAAATAATACATAAAAATTGTATTCTTAAAGGTATTCTATGTAGGACAGCTTTCTTCTTTTAACAATTCCCACCTCAGAAACTTCTGAATGTTTCCAATCTAAAATGAGAGTATCATGAAACATAAATGTTTATCTCTATTTGAGGCTCTTTATTTTGAATATAGTAATCCCACTACTGGAAATCTATCAAAAAGACAGCATACACACTGCCACGTGGCAATTTGTGACAAACGTTAAATGCTAAGGAATTACCAAACTCATAAACCAGAAACCAGGGAAGATTAAAAGTGTTTCCTGATGGTTGTATTTTATGTATGTATTGCTTATGGAAAAATTTCTTTACTTATTGAATATTAATCATGATAAAGGCAGAAAGGTATAATATTCTTAACTGCACAAGAAAAAGAAGAAAATGAAACATCAGGTTTGTTGGAGAATATCTTAGACAAAGAAGTCAAAACTTAAACTCCAGTTTAAATTTTTTTAAGAAAGTATTTCAACATGTACTTAATTTCAATTGTTATAGGGAATATAATGCTAAAGGAAAATTATGGCATATTTCACTAAAATGACATTTCTACTACTAAAAACCTAACTTTTCATTACGGGGAAAATAGGACTATAGCACAATAAACATGTTTCCCCATAACAATCCGCTTCTGTATATTATCTTTTTTTCCTTCAGAATTGGAAGAGAAAAAAACATTTAGAAAATAGTTATTTGAAATAGGTTTTTATTAATCAAAATATTTATTAATAACTATTATTCAGCAATAAATAAGATATTTGAGAAGAGGCATGCTTATCTTCAAGAACTTTACAAAATAGTTGTAAAACTATTACTATGTAAAACAATAAAATCAAAAACTTTGAAAACATAACTTAAAAAATAAAGGTAACATAAATTAGCCTTAAATTATAGTGCTGAGTATAGCTCAAATTCAGAGATTTAGAGATGACTCCAATGTAGAACAGAAGGGAGGAAATTTACAGTTTTAATCAGACAATATCACTCCCAGAAGGGACTGATAATCATTTAATATTTCCCTAGACAGATAGCTGCAAGTGATACAAATGTTAAACGGAAGTGACAAATATTTACTGTTCATAGGAGAAAACAAAAGTAAAATGACAACACTTGAATGACATAATGTGTGTGTGTGTGTGTGTGTGTGTGTGTGAGGCTATCCAGGTTTTCAAATATTTCTGATCAAATTATTGAAACATTATAAACTGTAACATTAAAATTATATTTTATCCTCATTCTAGTATAATAATCTAAAGGCTATAAAGAAACATAAGTACAAACTTATCTGCACAGAAAACTTTTTTTTGAAAAAAGCATGTTAATACTATTTTGCATATGAAACTAAGGTAATTTAAAGAAACTCAAAGGAATAAGTCATAACAGCTGCTTCCTTCTCTCTAAATGATTGCCTTTTTGGACTTTGTACCTTCCAAATGTTGAGTGAATTTTAAACGTCTTTTAATGTGCGGGTTTTTTTTTTTTTTTTTCCCCATCCCAGCAATCAACTTGAAGATTACACCACACCTGCTCTCCTGTTTAAGTTTCACTTTTTCTGAACTTAGCACTATACTCCAAAAACTGAATTTAGCTTTCTGATTCTTGTCTAAAAAATGAGTCAATATAGAATTTTTACTAATTTGTGACCATCAGTCATTTAGCCATGTTTCTCTAGTGTTCAGAGATGTCTCATTCCATAAAGGGCAGTTAACACCTGTAAGGTAATTATATCTACCAAATGCTTTTGGCCAGGAATATGAATATATAATTGTTGCTGCCATCTGTTAATTGTTCTATTTGAATCACTTACTTCATCATATACATTTACCTGACATCTACATATTTTTAATAGCCTCGAGAAATGTTACATCTGCTTGTAGCAGAGTTCATAAGTTTTTACATTTTTAAGAAGGAATTTTTAAGTCTTTGGGGGAAGACACAAGTTAAATGGATAAAATAGCACGTGTGTGCATGTATAGGGGTGGGGTAGAGTTTGGGGTTATTCTACTGAGGAGGAAGCCTGAATAAGAAGGTAAATCATTTTCAGAGAGAAATATTTAATAGAGAAGATAAGAGTATATTAGAAGATAGCTGGATAACGGAGGTGGAATCTTACCTGAAATCCTATAAATTGAAAAAGCACTATTGAGTTCTATCATAAGAACCCTTCAGCAAAAGAGACTGATAAAACTTCATACCAAGAAGCTGAAAAATCTTTCAATGTAAACCTCTCTCTCATGACTTTAAACCTTAAAGTAGAATCCTCAGGTTCCATAGAAGGATTCAGAATTTCTGCAAATGTTTGATATACATTTTATTTGCAGTTTTAATGGCAATAAATGCTATTAACACTGGGAGGAAATTTACCAGCTGTATGACTTTAGGCGAGTTTCTTCACTACTCAGTGCTTTGGTTTTATCACCTACAAATGAAGGATAACTGCAGCATGAAAATTAAAAGAGAATATATGTAGAGCATGCTTATCAGTGTATACCATATAGTAAGAGTTCAATAATTATTACCTATTATTATAATCATTAAGAAAATTCTAACACTTGGCAGACTAATAATATACTCAATTGTACTGTAGATTATTTTTCTGCAGGCTTCTTTTGCCCAGTTCATGCAGATGGTTGAACACTTTATGGATATGGCATGGTGTAAGTGGGTGGAAGAATGGGTCCCGAAACAGATGTCAACACCTGGAACTTCAAAATGGGACTTTATTTGGAATAAGCCTCTTTGCAGAGGTAATTAAGGATTTTAAGATCATACTAGATTTGGGTGGGCCCTAAATTCAATGATGAATATCCTTTAAAGAATCTGAAAAGGAGAAAACAGGAACACAGGAAAGATGAACATGAGAAGATGAAAGCAGAGATTGGAGAGATGCATCTGGAAGCCCAAAAATGCCAAGGAAAGCCAGGAGCCATCAGAGGCTGAAAAAGGCAAGGAAGCATTGTCCCTAGAACCTTCAGAGAGAGCATGGCACTGCAGACACATTGATTTTTGAGCTTCTGGTCTCTAGAACTGTGAGAGAACAAGCTTAGGTTGTTTCAATTCACCCAGTTTGTGGTACTTTGATGAACAGTTGTAGGAAACTAATACACAACATAGGAGGAAATTTGTACTTTTTTTTTTCTTTTAAAGGTCAGGCCTGCACGGACATAACAATAACAT
The DNA here is from genome assembly GCF_028878055.3 of Symphalangus syndactylus. Taxonomy (NCBI): domain Eukaryota; kingdom Metazoa; phylum Chordata; class Mammalia; order Primates; family Hylobatidae; genus Symphalangus; species Symphalangus syndactylus. The sequence continues at coordinate 105,882,646 of NC_072424.2, forward strand.
TGCTCTTGTAAAAATAAATTTTTAGAATAATTATGCATTTACAGGAAATTTCCAAAGATAGTACAAAGTTCCCATATATCCATATAGCATTTCCTCTTACTAGCATTTTACATTAACATGGTATCTTTGTCAAAATTAATGAACCAATATTGGTACATTATTACTAACTAAACTCCTCATTTTGCTCAGACTTATTTAGATTTACTTAGTTTTTACTTAATGTCCTTTTTCTGTTCCAGGTTCCCAACCAAGAAAATTAATTACATCATATCTCCCTCATCTTCTCAGTTCTGTGAGTTTACCAGACTTTCCATGTTTATAGGACCTTAACAGTTTTGATAAGAAATAGTCATTAGGTATTCTGCAGAATGTCCCTCTATTGGAATTTGTCTGAATTTTTTTCATGATTATAAACTGAGTCTATGAGTTTTGGGGAGGGAAACCAGAGAGGTAAAGTGCCATTTTCATCATACCACAGGAAGAGCATATACTAACAACATGACTTATCACTGTGGATGCTGACCTTCATTACCTGGCTGAAGTAGTCTTTTAGAGCCCACCTAGATAGTTCCAAATAATCCCTTCATTAAAACTTTTTTTTTTCCTTGAGACACAATCTCACTCTGTTGCCCAGGCTGAAGTTCAGTGGCACCATCACAGCTCACTGCAACCTCCGCCTCCCAGGTTCAGCAATTCTCTTGTCTCAGCTTCCCCAGTAGCTGGCATTACAGGCATGCACCACCACACCAAGCTAATTTTTGTATTTTTAGTAGAGACAGGGTTTCGCCATGTTGACCAGGCTGGTCTCAAACACCTGATCTACCTCAGGTGATCCACCCACCATGGCCTCCCAAAGTGCTGGGATTACAGGTCTGAGCCACCATGCCAGGCCCTATTCATTAATTCTTAATCACATCTGTCCTTAGTCCTTAATCATATAAACATATCTGTTTAACACATTAGATATTACATAAGGTGACATTCACATTTCTGCCATGTAACATAATCACATTATCTAGGAATTAGGATGTGGACACATTCTTTTGGGGGGTCATCAGTCAATCCACTACACCACAATTACAGTATCATTGTTTCATGGCCCTTAAAAAACTCTCAGTGCCTCACCTATTCAAACCTCTTCTCCTCCACAAACCTCAGGCAACCACTGATCCCTTTATCTTCTGGGATGGTTATTATTTTTTTTTCTGTCAACTTAAAAGTTGTTTGTGGATGATATTAACATTTAAAATATGCTTAAGTAATCATTTTGCCCTCCATAATGTGGGTAGGCCTTATCCAATCAGCTGGAGACCTGAATAGAACAAAAAGACCAGCCTCCGGGAGCAAAAAAGAAATTCTCCAGCAGACTGCCTTCAGATTTTATCTGCAACATTTGCCCTTAAAAATTCATTTGCAACACTGGCTCCTCCATGAGTCATGAGTCTGCTGGCCTTTGAACTGAAACTGCACCATCAGCTCTCCTGGGTCTCCAGGCTGCCAGCCTTCTAACTAGAACTACCATTGACTCTCCTGGTTCTCAAACCTGCTAAACTGCAGATTTTGGATTCACCAGCAGACATAATTTCATGAGCTGCTTTCTATAATTAATCCCTTTCCACAAATAGACACATTCTATTGTTTAAAATTTTCTGTACAATCCTAACTCATACATTGTCTCTATAGTTTTGCCTTTTAAAAAATGTCACATAATTCTTCAGACTTGGTGATATAGCTTGAATCTGTGTCCCCACCCAAATTTCATGTTAAATGGTAATCCCCTATGTTGGAGGTGGGACTTGGTGGGAGGGGACTGGATTATGGTGGTGGTTTCTCAGGAATAGTTTAGCACCATACCCTGTGATACTGTCCTCATGATAGTGAATTCTCATGAGATCTGGTTGTTTAAAAGTGTATAGCACCTTCCCCCAACCTGCTCCTGCTCCTGCCATGTAAGACGCCTGCCTCCCCTTTGCCTTCTGCCATGATTGGAAACTTCCTGAGGCCTCCCCAAAAGCAGAAGCCACTATACTTCCAGTACAGCCTGTGGAACTGGGAGCCAATTAAACCTTTTTTTCATTATAAATTACCCAGTCTTGAGTATTTCTTTATAGCAGTGCAAGAACAGACTAATAGACTAATACACTGGCCTTTGGGCTTTTTTTTTTTTTTTTTTTTTTTTTTTGATGAAGTCTTGCTGTGTCCCTTAGGCTGGAGTGCAGTGGCTCGATCTTGGCTCACTGCAATCTCCGCCTCCCAGGTTCAAGCAATTCTTCTGCCTCAGCCTCCTGAGTAGCTGTGATAACAGGGATGCACCACCATGCCTGGCTAATTTTTGTATTTTTAGTAGAGACGGGGTTTCACCATGCTGGCCAGGCTGGTCTCCAACTCCTGACCTCGTGATCCACCCACTTGGGCCTCCCAAAGTGCTGGGATTACAGGCCTGAGCCACTGTGCCCAGCCACCTTTGGGGTTTTAAAAAGTAGTTATATAATTTGAATCATACAATATTTAGCATTTTCAGACTGACTCCTTTCACCGAACAATATATATTTAAGACTCAAGCATGTTTATGTATAGCGTGATAGCCATTTCTTTTTTTCCTATTTTAAGGCTTTTTTTTTTTTTTTTTTACTTTAAGTTCTGGGATACATGTGCAGAACATGTAGGTTTGTTACATAGGTATACATGTGCCATGGTGGTTGGCTGCACCTATCAACCCGTCATCTAGGTTTTAAGCCCTGCACGCATGAGGTATTTGTCCTAATGCTCTCCCTCTCTTTGCCCCCCACTTTCTGACAGGCCCCGGTGTATGATGTTCCCCTCCCTGTGTCTATATGTTTTCATTGTTCATTTATGAGTGAGACAAGCGACAGCTCATTTCTTTTTATTCCTTTTTATTATTGAATAGTATTCCACTGTGTGCATATACCATTTCTTTATTCATTTGCCTACCAAAGGGCAATTGGGTTGCTTCCAGTTTTTGGTGATTTTATATAAAGCTGCTTATACATATTTGTATGCAGGTTTTTCTGCAGAAATAAGTGTTTTTGTTTTTGTTTTTCTTGATATGGAGTCTCCCTCTGTGGCCTAGGCTAGAGTGCAATGGCATGATTATGGCTCACTGCAGCCTCAGCTGCCCGGGTTCAAGCAATCCTCCCACCTCAGCCTCCCAAGTAGCTGGAACCATATGTGTGCAGCTCCACACTTGGCTAATTAAATAAAAAAATCTGGAGAGTCAGTGTCTCATTATACTGCCCAAGCTGGTCTCAAACTTCTGGGCTCAAGCAATGCTCCCATCTTGGCCTCCCAAAGTGCTGAGGTTATAGGGGTGACCTATGGCACTCAGCCCAGAAATAAGATTTTGAATCGATTAGGTAAGAATGTGATTGCTGGATAGTATCTTAAGACTATGTTTAATTTTGTAAGAAATGTCAAAGTAACTGTACCAACTTGTGCTGCCACTAGCAATAAATGAAAATTCCTGTTTGTGTCACACCCATGTTAGCAACTGGTACTTTCATTTTTTTTGGTGGATATTAGTCATTCTAATAGGTTTAGAGTGGTATGATGTTTTGCTAATTTGCAATGTTGAAAAGACATTACTTTCTTCATGGGATCATCTTTGTGTCTTTGTTACAGAGCAGTAAACTATATTTGTATATGTCTATTCTGGGTTTTCTGATACATTTCATTGATCTATATGTCTAGTATTTCTCCAATACCACATTATCTTGACTACTGTAGCTTAATAGTTATTCCTGAAATTGGCTAACCATAGTACTCCAACTTTTTGTTTTCCTTCTTCAGTCCTACTATGTTGGCTATTATAGGTCTTTTGCCTTTCTATATAAACTTTAGAATCAATTTATTGATTATCTACAAAATAGACACTGGGACTTAGATTGAGATTTTGTTGAATCTTAAGATCAAGTTAGGAAGAACTGACATCTTAACAATATTGAATCTTCTATTCCATGAACATTCTTCTTTAGAATCTCATCCCACCCTCCAGCCTCACTGCTTATACAAGCATAGGTACTGTGCTTCAGCTTGGAAGACCCTCCTCTTTTTCCTCCTTGGTTTACCAAAACCACTCCTATCCAAATTGCCCTTTAAATGGACACAGGTACAGCCATCAATTCTCTTCCCTTGATTCCCAGAACACTTTGAGTGAACATCATTTTGGCACATCATGGCAAATTCATTGAGAGCAAAATCTGCACAATACTGTGCTTCTCAAAAGAGAGTACTTGTGTATTCACAGGAGAAAGGAGAAACCACAAGAAAACTTTGGTGAACCTCTTCTGGATTCTAAAGAGTTAAGGTAGAAATCACAATAAGATGCCAGAAGAAAGAATACAGAATTCCAACAAAATTTTAAGATAGAGTAAAAACTTTTGAGGAATTTTTCTGTTGCAGATGAAGAAATCAAGCTATACACACAACTCTCCAGAGGCAGTCATTCTTTTCTAATGCTAGAGTTACTTGATGAGAAGGAGACTTTTGTACGTTCACAAGCTAATATGAAGTACCAAAAAGATGCATTTGAAACAGATGATAAATGAGTGCTGCACAGAAATGACATGAACCAATACTTCAATGTACTGCAACAAGAATTCTTTCTATCAAAGATGTTACTAGTGCCCATTTTGAAAAGTAAGGCCAAAACGGGCCTATTGATTTCATCAGGACATATATCCACTAATCGCACATACTGCTTATGTGAACCACGATTTGTACAGATAGAGATCTTGATGTATTCTAGGTCTTCTTTCTTGCTTTGAATATTATACAATTTGCCTCGACTTATCAATTATCTAAGTTGGCTTGTAATTCTGACTACATGTATTTATTTCTTTTCATTCTGATTATTACACACTTAAGCTCAATAATCTTCTCAACTGATTTTTCTGTACCTCTCAGAGCAAGCCATCTCATCACTGCTATTCAAGAAAGAGGTAATATTCCAATGTTACTCATGTATGGTGCATGTTTTCATTAATTATGTGGCTTGTCTGAAAAATAAAATTATGTCTTACCTTACTGCACCAGATTCTACTGTTATTCCATGATAGTGCTAGACTTTTTTTTCATTAGATCACCAATTAGCCTTGATCACCAGGAATTATGTATTCACTTAAATTTCATTGATGTTCTCAGGTTCTTTTTGTTACATTCATATTAGAAACATATTGCACACTACCTTCAACAACAACAAAATACTCAGTAAATGTCTGCTAAATAGAACTGAAGAGAATAAGAAATGCCATCACTTTTCTGAGATACAAGAGTCAAGCAAAAGTGAGGTGATATATCACTCCTAATAAAAACAGTGTATACAGACGAATGTATAAACATAATGGCATATGCAACACATTTACAAGTTGAACATCATTACCTTCATAACAATCTCAAACTAATAGTATTTAGAAAAAAATTAAGGTATTGCATTTTATTAGGCATGCCCCTACTCCCATTTTGTATATACTTTATTGACATTTCACGGCTAGATGTGTCATCATGTCAGTTGAGAACATTAATCTTGCTTAGGCTGAAAGGAAAAAATGCCATCCAAGGAAAGCAATGAAGCATTTCTCTATATCTTTTATGTTTAAAGGCTTTCTGAGTGTCATCAGATAATGTCACATTCAGACAATCATCTTGCCAGTTCTGAATGTACTACTCTGCTTGTATTGCTTGGCAAAAAGATATAAGAATACAGTTAGAGTTATGATATGGTATATTTTCTCTAAGTTATAGAATGTTTTCAGATGACAATATTGCAGACATTAAATAATTGCTTAAGTCTAAACAGTAAGGTGTCTTGATGTGGAATGTAATTTGTTCTAATTATTCTGGTTATAATTTTTCTATCTCACATTTTAAAGTTTCATTTATTTACATAGCTAGAATATCAAATCTATTTCTGCAAACATTATATTTTCTCAAAGGGCAGGCTCTCAATAATAAATCTTGCAATGAACAGAAAGCCTGCCTTTCTTCAAATCAAGAATACGAGACATACTTTGTTGCCAGGGCATATATGAAAGTCCTAAAAAAATACTCCAGTGTCTCATTTCAGTGAATTGTCTCATTTCAGTGAATGGTCCCACTGAGTTACGACCTAGAAATCTAGAAGCCTTGCTCACCTAACCCTATATTCCTCTCTTACCAAGTCCTACAATTTTTTTCCTTTACCTTTTGAATCTGTACAATCCTCTATCTACACATTAATCCAAGGTCGTGAGATAAAAATAGGTATCATGGAATAAAAGGGTTTTATTTAGGAAATGCTGGTTAAACAATTTAATCCTGATCACCGTAAGACTTGGGAGCCTTGAACAAGTTTTATTGTAACTCTCCAAGGTACATTTTGAAAATTCATTTGGCAATTACATTAAACACTCAGGGATTATTTGACCAGAAAATGGAATGGTGTTGGCATAGAAATGGAGAGATTTCACCTCTGATTTAGATATCCAAGACTCTGAAAACAAGACACATTAAGGAATAAGGAAGTACTGATATTAAAAAAAAATTGAATAAGTGAATTACAGTCTAAGGAATTTGGTCTGAATACTGCAAAGTTCTGGGCTAGCTCCTCCACTACAGAATTACATAATTTATTGTTGCATGAATGAGTAATGTTTGTCTTGTGTCTTATATCTTCCATCCATTTCATATCCTTATGGATTTACACATGTCTACTTTTTGCTGTGTTTTTCAGACACCTTGCGCACCATATTCTTTCTCTTTTCCATTTTAAGGAGAGAGAATTGAAAGGGGTGTGGTACATTAAAAAGAAAAATCAATTCCCAAGAAGCAATAAAAAGTATAGCTGAAATAAAGGACTACAGATTGTGCAGAGACAGAGCTTTGAGCATTCTATTCATGCCATGGCTTTCTTTCAAAGTCACTGGAAGATAAAGAAGCAATTGTGACTTTGGAAATCTTCCAAATACAAGCTATGTGTTGCTTGAAAAACTACTTCTCTGGTAGCAAAACGTGGGTGATCAGTTCCAGGGGTGGGGGGGGCTACACAAACCATGCCTGACTTAATAAAAATCTATGCAGAACCACATCAGATGAGCGACCACTATGAATGCTCTAGTCTGCATCTACTTGGGGTGGTAGTGGTGGGGGATGGCAGATGCATATTTGGAAATAGGTAGCCTATTAACTACTTTTCAACAGTAAAATTAGCTCTTTTCTGTTTCCAGGCATCTGAGCATCTCAACATATAATAAAAATTCATCTCTCACTGCAGTTCTGGCTGAAAATCTTCCAGTGTCCCTCTGACCAGAAGTAAAATTAGGATGCCTGCAGAACAATATGCCCTCCTTCAAGTCAAGTACAGTTGTATCATGGTGCTTGTTTTAAATTAACGAGGCGTTCCGGGGACTGTTGTGGGGTGGGGGGAGGGGGGAGGGACAGCATTAGGAGATACACCTAATGCTAAATGACGAGTTAATGGGTGCAGGAAATCAACATGGCACATGGATACATATGTAACAAACCTGCACATTGTGCACATGTACCCTAAAACCCTAAAGTATAATAAAAAAAAAAAAATTAACGAGGCTCAGTTTTAAAAGGGGTATCTCCAAACCACCATCTCTCTGTTAATAAGAAAGCATGAATAACTTTTCAAAGATTGTTTTTTCACTGTGTTTATTTAATGTCAACTTAGAGCCAATGAATGCTGTGATAATGTTTTGTAACATAAATTGAAAGTTGAAAAATGAGTCATCACTTTTTTGTTATTGTTCTTGGCTGTGATCTCTTGAAGAAAAATATCATACTGGCTAATAGTTTGTTTATAAACTATTTAAAAAATTCGTCCCATTGATGCACAAAAACTATGTCTTTAAAGGTCAAATCAATTTTTTCAGACAAATAATTACAAACCACTTTGCTCCTAAAATTTCCACATTTGTACCTAAAGTTATGAAATAAAATGCTCAGTAAAATGAAATAAAATGAAATAAAAGCACACTAAAATACTATATAAGACAAAAGGTCAAATAGTTACAGGCTGTGTGTTTTATTTTTTAATTTTAATTTTAATTTTTTGAGACGGAGTCTCACTCTGTCACCCAGGCTGGAGTGCAGTGGCGCGATCTTGGCTCACTGCAAACTGCACCTGCGGGTTCATGCCATTCTCTTGCCTCAGCCTCCTGAGTAGCTGGGACTACAGGCGCCCGCCACCTCGCCTGGCTAATTTTTTTGTATTTTTAGTACAGATGGGGTTTCACCATTAGCCAGGATGGCCTTGATCTCCTGACCTCGTGATCCACCCGCCTCAGCCTCCCAAAGTGCTGGAATTACTGGCGTGAGCCAGTGCGCCCAGCCCAGGCTGTGTGTTTTAAAAATGAAAACTAGTGCCATCAGTAATAGTCTCTTCCTCTGATTCTCCCTTTCCTCAGCCGGGGCCCACACTAGATAACAATAGTCATTGTGGGCTGTACTGTAAATCTTTCCTGTATTACACTGATGACACCACTACTATGTGAACAAAACATAAGTGACATTAGTTAAATTTATGGCATACTTGACTTTCATTTAGCATGTGACTATCATACTCATAATATCCTCCAGAAAATTATTCCCACCATACACAACCTGTGTTCTACATATGCTACTGGAAGTCTAATAGATAAAATGGCAAAAACTAATGGATATGACAAGCCATCCTTCATGTCCTTTTATAATGCCTTATTGCCCATATAAAATACAAAATTGTCCTGATTTTTTTCCATCAGCCCCATTTGAACATCTAGGTGTCAGCATCTTCCATTCTAGTAAGAGAACAACTTTCTACAGAAAGACACTCAAAAATTACTGAGACTGACTCACATGAACACCTCAACTATAAAATGAAGTAGAACTGATACATTTCTAACAAAAACTCATTAGTCAAAAATTCCACCATAAAAAAGATGCGTGCATGCTGACAATTTCTGCTCAGGGTATTTATACAGAAAGAGATTAATAACATCTATTTAAAATTGTATGTTGAAAAACAGAACTTTGACATTTAATTTATAGTTTGATTTTTTTCTTGGGCAATGCTATATAACAATATTAGTTTAGACAAGATGAATAGAATGATGTGACTTATAAGATATAATCCTGACAACGTATCTCTAAGGTTTATTTCAAGTTTAAAATTTGTATTATTTTGATATCTAAAGTAAATATCAAGAAGAACACATTTTCATATATGACATACATAAATGATGAAATAAATTTGAGAATATAAGGAATCTTGGTATTTCTCATTTTTATGGACAAAATTTTAAAAGTAGTGTGCAGATATTTTAGATTTCATTTTTTACCTTGAAATATACATATGAAGTGGTTACATTCAACTTAAGTGTATGTGTTAACCATTTATGATCAAAATTACGTCTGAGCTAATATTTTTAAATTTTTTGGAAGATAAGAAACACCAGACTTATATTTTGATAAAACACATTTCACAAAGCCAAAATTAAAATTGGATTTTTTGTGTGGTAGAAAACAGAAAAGCTACAAGCAAGCAAAAACCAAAAATACTTTCATAACTATCTGAATGAAATAATAACTAAAGAGAGGCTTTTTTTTTTTCCCCCAAGACAGGGTCTCACTATGTTGCTCAGGCTGGTCTCAAACTCTTGGGCTCAAGTGATCTCGTCTTGCTTTCCAAAGTGCTAGGATTACAGGCATCAGCCACCACACCTACCTAAAGAACGATTTTAAACAACAAGAAATACATTGATGTTGTGGGCCCTCACATATTTATGGCAACTCCTTATCTTTTATTCCCATCAAATTTATAATAAGAACAATATAAAATTCCAATATTTTAAGATTCAAATTCTGCCCCTTGCAACCAAAGTGACAAAACAGTTTTGACAACCTATGAGCTTTTTTTTATTGGCCCTAAGTGAGTCTAATAATACTATTATTGCAATATCAAATAAATATATTTACCAATAATTACCAATAAACTATATTTGTGTGAGGAAGGATATATTTCCATTTCCATAGTCAAATGCAACTATATAATACAAAACAACCATACTTGTATATTTATAGCTTTTCTTAGGACATGCGTATATCTAAAAATTATTCCTGAGTTTGAACTGCTCCTTGGTCTGTCTTATCTCTTGTCTCAGAGCCTGTATTTTTTGAATTCTACTGATGATATAAAAATGATCTTTTCTAGAGACATTTGTTAAACATCTTGTTCTGCTCTGCCTTGTGATAACTATATTTTTCAAAACTTAAATTTCAGAACATTTTATAGTCACCTGTGATAGTTAGTTTTATGTGTCAACTTGGCTAGGCTATGGTGCCCATGGTTTGGTCAAACATTAGACTGGGTGTGCAGTGAAAGTATTTCACAGATGTGATTAACACTTAAGCAGAGACAGGCACAGTGGCTTATCATGTCTGTAATCCCAGCACTTACGGAGGCTGAGGCAGGCTGACCACTTGAGCTCAGAGGTTCAAGACCAGCCTGAGCAATGTGACAAAATCCCATCTCTACAAAAAATACCAACATTAGCCAAGCATGGTGGGGCACACCTCTAGTCCCAGCTATTCGAGAGGCTGAAGTGGGTGGAGTGCTTGAGCCCAAGAGGTCAAGGCCGCAGTGAGCCGTGATTGTACCACTGCACTCCAGCCTGGGTGACAGAGTAAGACCCTATCTTAAAACCAACCAACAAATAAACAAATCAATCACTTAATCAGTAGATTTGAGTTAACAGATTTCCCTCCATAATGTGGGTGAACCTCATCCAATAAGTTGAAGGCCTTAAGAGAAAAGACGAATGCCCCCAGTAGAGGAAGAAATCTGCCTCTAGACTGCCTTCAGACTCAAGATGGCAACATCCACTATTGCAAGAATTTCCGGCACGCCCTGCAGATTTCAGACTTACCAGCTTTCACAATCTTGTGAACCAACTTAAAATTAATCATTCAATCACATACACACACACACACACACTCCTGCTAATAATTTAGTTCTATTTCTCTGGAGGACCCTAATATATCACCACATTTTGTTTTCTTCTCTATTTAGTCTCAGATAAGGCAAGGTCTAACCATGATTGATGTGTGTTCACAAAAAATATGTGGGTTTCCTTTTTTCCACTCTCACTGTTCCTTGAACTACTGTTGAACTCTGTTTCTTGACCAGCTGGGGGACTGGTTGAAGGAGAGGGCTGGATCCAAGAGCAGTGGTGCTCTTCCCTTGTGGTTTGGTAAAGCCACTGTGCCATGGTCCACCTTTCACTTTGGCTCCCTTAGATATAAGGAGTTGCTGTGTCTATGCAACTTTATGCTGCCTGTACAACAGAAATGTCTGTTCACTTTTGGCTTGTTATCACAGGTATATGAAACTTGGAGATTCCCAGAACTGTTTTTCAATGTGGTTGAGATTCAGCCTAGGGAGTGAGCCTGAAAGGTGTATAGCCAGCCTGCTCCACTGCATTCTCATGCACTTTGCTCCATTCACTCTGTTTTAGAAACAAGGCCTTCTTAGCTAAATCCTGCACTAGGATATCCCTATGTCCTCTGAGCCTCAAAATGCTGCTAATTCCAAATGCTGTTGATTTATAACAGTGAAACTAAGTCTATGAGATATGCACTGGGTTTACCCTGAGTGCCACAATCACGTTTACATTTAGATGTTGGCCACTGTGATCAAGTACTCCAAAAAAAAAAAAAAAAAATAGTATCTGGTAGAGTTTTAAGAAGTCATCAGATATACCAATGAATATGATGTTATGAGCTGAACTGTCTCCCAAAAATTCATAAGTTGAAGCTGTAACCTAACTCCTAGTACCTCCAGATGTGACTTCATTTGGAGATATTAAAGTTAAATGAGGTTTTTAGGGTGGGGTCCTATTCCAGTATCTCTGGTGTCCCATAAGAAGAGAAAGAGATATCTGGGATGTGAATACGCTTAGGAAAGAACACTGTGAGGACACAGTGATAAAGTGACCATCTGCAAGCCAAGGAGAGAGGCCTAAGAGGAACCAAACCTGCTGACACTTTGATTTCAGACTTCCAGCCTCCAGAACCATGGTGTTCAAGCCACCCAGTTTGTACTATTTTGTTATGGCATCCTAGGCAGACAAATACATATAGTATCAAAAAATGAAGAAATAAAACATCTGAGAAAAGCATTACATATAGGGATTAAGGTGCTTCCCTGAGCTGCACTATTTACTGATCAAACACACATCCCATCTAAGTTTTTGTGATCTAGGATTGGAATGTGTAAGGGAAGATGCATAATTCATTTAATAAAATGGCATCCTTAGGCTCTTACTTTTGATTCAAGTATTTTTTTATGAAGTTGTATAAGGGTATATTTCCTCAACTTTAGCTTTTTAAAAAATGCCTTTTTGTTGCCTTCTCATGTGAAGACTTATTTAATCTGGTATAAAATTCTTGGCTAGGTACCTGTCTGCAAAACACCGTAGATGCAGTTGTATTTTCATTAGGATTTTACTGTTGTAGCGTAATTCTGAAGTATTTTTATTTTTTTAAAACCCCTATCTTATTTCTTTCTGTTTATGTATTTCTGGAAAAGGGTGGAGCTATACTTAACTTGGGTGATAGCCAACAAAGAAAGTGCATTCTTCGCTCTTTGGCCCACTCATACGCCCATCTGTAATGGCTGAATCCATTGCTCAGAGCTAAATGGCTAGTCCACGTACATGGTTTCTATCCAAACCCCAGAATCTATCCTCTAGGGATCTTCCACAGTTCTGAAGTGGACCTTATTGTTCTCCAATAGCCCAGTGCACTAATGTTCAGAACTGCTGGAATGTGTACAAAACTAGACACTGCTGCATAAACCACTACCTAGCCTCTTCTTATCTGTTTTGCTTGTAGGGTTCCACTTGTGAGAGCTATACTCTACAGGGGACAAAATATAACCATGTCCCCTCCTCCCTATTTCTCATTTAATTACTTTCTGAATACATACTAAAACAGATATGTACTTGCAGAAGGGGTTTGCTTTGAAAAGCAAAATTCATACAATATATGAGTAGCTTCCAGTTCCTACTTTAAAGAAACCTTTTATTTTGAGCCATGCAGCTTTTTACTTATTGCCTTAGGGCAAACTTAGCTCTATTTCCAAAAGTGTACATAGGTAAGCCACCAATTGCACTTGAAAATCTAGTTCCATCAATGGAGTGGGGGATAAGCATGTAGAATAAAATGGTAATAGTAACATACAGGAGGTGGGTACACAAGTGTCCACTATAAGATGATCTTAATTGCTATAGTTTTGAAATTTTACGTAACTAAATGTAGGAAAACAATTCCAGAATTCCTCCCAAATTCTAGCAGTAAGCGACAATCAGTCTATATTTTCCATACTATGAACAGATATCTCTTTGTGTGTCTTCATAGTCAATTTACTGGAAATTTTTGGAAGGCTGTGTCCAGGGCTGCTAGCCAGACACCACTTAAAATAGAAATCTCAGTGTACCTTCGCAGTAATACATAGTTATTTACTGAACCCAAACAGCATCCAAGATAGTCTTTTAGAAGTAATGGGAGGTTCATAATGTAATAAAGAATAGCCAAAGTAATTATGCTAAATGTTCCCACTAGCTAAAATAATATAGTAATGCAAAATTTAGTAGGTCCTATGAGACACTCCAAGCAGTAAAGGTAGAGCTTATATAGCTCTTACGAATTATTTCAAATAATGGCAAGTAATAATACAAATGAATAAATGAAGTTCACCCCACAAAACTGGTATATCCCACAACAGGTATTTTCTTTGCCATTTGAAATGTAAACACCAGACACATATTTAGAAAGACACAGATATTTGACTTACACAATATACAGCTTTATAAAAATAAAGACATTATTATCAAGGAAGGATGTGTATTTGGACCTGTGCCAAATGACATTTCCTTAAAAGAGCTAATATATACCTGGTCCCCAAATTAAAGATGGAACTAATCCACGTGTTCTTGTTTAGATATTATGAAACAAAAGAGATACTGAACATGTATTTTCACTATAAATACTGGAGAATGGTCAGAATAATTTCATCATGCCTAGTAGAGATGGCTTTCTGGCCAGCCCCAGATGAATATAAAATAGTTTTACAAACCATATTATTAAGTTACAAATCTGATTATTTCCCTTTTTAATTATTAATTATTTCCTGTCTCACAATGGGAAAAAATAGATGTGCAACCTGGCTTACTGAGCATTGATCAACAAGGATGGGGTAATCCTCATGAACTCTGATTTATGTGTGTGACAATTCCATAATTTCATTCCTTATTCAAGAAGGTTCAATGTTTCTGCTACACCTTAAAGATTATTGTCCTGTGGACTTATCTAAACCTTCCTCTGAAAGTCTCCTTGGTCTGTTCACCACATCGATTTTTTATTCTTATTTTTAAAAAACAGGTCTGATTTTTCTAATCTCTTCTTCAATTAAGTTAAATCACCCTCACTTGTCTTTATTTCTATTTAATTTGCTAATCAATTTCACTTTTTTATACAAAAACTATTTCTATCAATTATCTCGGACTTCAAGCAACTAGGTGTCCTGTCTTTATAGCATCAGCAATACTGAGCCTTTCACAGCCTCTGTTTAGTTTTCAGAGTGGCAGAATAGGAGATAAAGAGTCTTCTGTTTGGGAAACTTAATGGACATGTTCTATAATCACTTGAGTGCTCTCTCTGCAGACAGCACTCCTCATCATACAAGTCACATGGGACATACAAAGGAAAATGACAAGGCCTATGCACCCCCAAGAGGGGTGAATAAAATGAGGTATGGTGTATAGGCAATTAAGGAATACACACAGTGGAATCTATCAGTCAAAGTTCAGAGAAGGTGGGAATAATGTGAGCTAAAGCAGCCTAGAGAAAAATAGCATGAAGTCAGAGGACAGTGAGGAATGAAAGAGAATATATCTAGAAGGAGTTTATGATCTGGTCAGAAAACAATGGGAGGCAAAATTAGATGGACAGAGAACAACAACATTATGGAGAATCTTAAACATTGGGTGAAGAATTTGAACTTCCTGCAAGCAGTGGTAAACCTTTGCAGGTTCTGAGTACAGGAATCAAGAATGTTAAAAACAGTATTAAAAAAGTAGCTGCAATAGTCCATCTGTGAAGTGATGAGAGCCCAATAGCTAAAAGCTATCTCAGACATTTTAAGAATAAAATGTCACACACACAAAGTCACTAATATAAAATGAGTGAAATTTCATGAAACTATAGTTTAAAGGGCTCCTCTCTTCTTTTTGCTTAAAGGTACCCCACTGAGAACCCACATACGAAAACAGGTTTTAACACGAACAAAGAAGTGTGAAACTTTGAGGAAGGTCTTTTGAATGATCAGAGTTCCTTTTAATTACAGTCAATGAAGTCAATAAATCTCTTCTCTCCTTTCCCCTTTTCTCTCCATCAATCTCTGCCTCTCTCTTTCTAACACTAATCTGAATGTACAAACATATCTAAATCCAGGTTGCCCTTCATTGCCAGTTTCTGATGAGTCGTCTGGACTTCAGAATCAACATCCAGGAGCTCTGAGTAAACCATGCAGTACTGAAGAGTCCATGAGAATAGACTCTGTTCTACTTCTCCAAATCTAAATGGTGTCAGATACTAGTAACTTGGTTTCAATTCTATACTTAACAGTGCCAAGATTTCGTTTTTATTTCGCTAGCAACATTTTTTTAAATCCAAATCACTGGCACTGATTAATTAAAAAGAAAATTGAGACACCAGAAAGCAGGGCGCCAACAAATGCTGGGAACACTCTTGGACTACTCAGACACTGTCATTCCATCTCCTCCTCTGCAATGGAGAAAGATGTTTTCCCACCTCCTGTATAAAATGCTATTGCACCCCTATCTTGCATCCAGATACACAAGTTGCAACATTGCTTCCAGACTCCTTAGCACTCATTGTTTAGAATTCATTCTATACCTGGCAACGTACATGAATAACATTTATGACAGCTAAACATGTTATTTTACGTTACTCTGAAGAATAACCCAAAGCATAAGGCATTATTTACAGTCAGATCAACAAATTGAGGAGAATATATTTAAAATCCTATAGGGGTAAAAGAGAATTTGTACAAGTGGCCTTTGAACATTAAAAAATATATAAACAATAATTTTTCCCTTTAATCTGAAGCATTACCTTTCAAATAAATACCTCAAAGTATGCTTTTTAGTAGTCAAATATCTCATAATAAATGTCAGGAGCTTGTCTACAACACCTCTACTTTACCAGGTCCATCCCTAGCTTGAATTGTTATAGTGTCTTTAGTTTCCTGATTCTTGCAACAAAATTGATTTGAATACATTGACCACTGATTTATACATAGGTAATTTCCTAAAAATTTATAGAAAAATATTTTTTTTCAAGAAAGAGTGAATTATTTGAGCTACTAGATTTATACTCAGAATTATCATCATTATCATTGTTGTCATCAGGATGCCCATTTTACAGATAAACATTTTCAGAAGAAAAGGCCAGATCAAAATAAATAAGGTAGATAGAAGCAGTTGACTTTTCAGACTTAATTTTTCCTCAGTTTTCACACTAGACAGTACTTTTAAATTCACACAAAGGCTTAGTTTTCATTTTAAATAAATAGTTTTTTGTTGGCAGGAATGATCTAATATCCCTTAAATGTGGAGGATTCGTTATCCAAAGATGAAGGAGGACTACAGTATTTTGCTTTTACGCAAAAGCAGAAGACTTTGTTCAGTACCATGTATAAGGCAGAATTATTTCTATGGCTTCAAGACTATCTCTGTGTCTCTCTTTTCTTCTAGTAAACCTAATAACTTGCACCTTTATACATAATGAATTTTGACTACCTATTAAACACAACTTGATTTCTTGATTGGTGAGAAAAATTTATGCACAGGAAGAGTTGATTCTTGATGGAACTAAAGTACAGAGGAAGATCTAGATTATTTTATTTTGCTTGATATTTTATTAAATAGTGTTCAAAATTATTGTACTGTAAATGAAACCTTGAAAATGTATAACTAAAAATGTATTCTGTTATAGTAATACAAATTTCCTTAAAGGTCAGGGGAACAGTCTTGACCAATAAACATAAAATTTCAGTACAAATTATTGACAAATATATTTTAACAAACACTAGAAAAAATATAGATTGACACGGAATGAATCATTATATCTTTACCTTCATAAAAGTTACAAAGAACACTGTGAAATAAGCTCTTCTAAAAGACATAAATATGTGAGGAGATTTTAGAATACTTTAGTCATTCACATATAACGGAAAGAAAAATAAAAGCATAAACAAAACAAAACAAAACTCCTCACCTAAAATCTTGTTGAGATTTGGAGTATGGAGTCCTCCAACAGCAAAAGCAATATTAAAAAAAAATGATCTGAGTGCAAACCTGAGGTATAGCATTTTGACTATCTTTTAAACAGCTTCACTATGTGTTAAAGCAACTGTTTTGAGCAGCTAGAGATGTATTAACTCAACTTTGATAGCAAGAGCATTTTATGTTTATTTACTTTGTTTATAAAATTGTTCCATTTCCTCTTGGGCTTGGGTTTCTCAAACTGCCCTTTTTGACCCATTGGGATGAATTCAGCAATGTGTTCAATCCTCACATCATATAGAAGCCAGAAGAATATTTAAATTATTTTCTGGTTTTGCTTTCAATTTTATAAGACTGTTCATTCTATAGCAGATGGTACAAATATTGCCCCATCTAAATTAAGATAAATCTTTCTTCCTTCCAAACATCAAATTATTTCTGATAATCAACAACCAGCTCTCCTCTCTTACGCCTTAAACACATATTACACATTAATGTATATGTGCATTTAGTTATATATTCACTATGTGCATATATATACATATATACATATGTATATGTAAAGTATATGCATATATATGTGTATATATGCATAGACCACATAGACACAATACAGCTATTGTAAATGACAATCTATGACCTTGCTTTCTCTAGTTATCACCCTAGAATCAGAGAACAGAAGTCTTTCAGAACAAAGTCTCAACAAGCAACACAAATTTATTCATTTTTACTTAAAATTCAAATTGAGAGGCCTGCAAAGAAACTGACAAGCTGTCTGGTAGAGTATAAAGTCTACCACAGGCCATAAGATCTTGCACAGATAGATTAAGTGTAATGAAGTAAAGGGAATACATATCATCTAGGATGAAGAAATCCATCATAGCTTTCAGCTAGACAAGTCAAACACTGGAAGTACCCTATAGCATTCCATTGGAAGTTAAGAAAACAAATACTCCCGTGTGTGTGTGTGTATGTGTGTGTGTGTGTGTGTATAAAATATATGTGTATATATAAAATATATATAATATATATATACACACACACACGTGTCTCCCCCAAATGCAAACATATTTCTTACAGATAAAAATTTAAAGCAAAAATTTGAAGTTTTTTAAATAAAGTAGTAGACTCAAGAAAATTAGACTGTGTAAAGAAAAAAATACCAGTAAGTCTTACATTCAACAAAAATAAAGATTAATTTTAATAAGGAGTGACTGTCCTTCTATTCATGCAATGTCTTATCATCTAAGTATCCTGGTGTCATGCATATAAAATGCATTTCTAAACACAAAAGAAAGCTTTGGTACTATCATATATAGGGCATGCTATATTTTAAACCAAAACTAAGTAGAGACAATTTGGTACATTGTTTCTTCACACAATTTCAAATTATGGTAATATAACTAAGATATTTATGGTCTTTGATCGAAAATATTGACTTATTTCTCAAATATTTTTAAAAATTCATCCACGTTAAAGGAATTGAAATATTCAACAGTTTGTCTAAAGTTGATTGGTCCTGAAACTTATTACACTTCTCCCCTTTCTCTTCTATAATGTAGATCTCTCCATAAATGCCTTCTTTTCACCTGCCAGGCAGAAGAGAGGCTAAGGGCAACAGCAAGAGATTGACATTGAACTATAAGACAGCAGACACTAATATAATAACTCAGCAACTCGCCACCCTTTCCATTCTCCCTGTACTTTGACTTATCTCCATATATTCCTCTCCAAATAAGTTCACCTCTCACCATATACAGAAAAGGAAGGGAACTATACATTCACTTAAGAAAAACACTTGAAAACCTTTGTATTAACTGATTTGAAATGCTAAATATCATAATACATGAATGTTTTATTTCTGGTGGTAACTGATTTCATCTAAAACGTGGTACTATAATACTACTACTCTGACCTGCATGAGTCTGAAAATGAGGCTTTCTATTAGTGTTTTAGAATATTACCACGAGATGACTTCTTTTCCATCCCAGTCATTACCAATAATTGCACCATTTCCAAACACCAATTTGGGCATCCC
Organism: Symphalangus syndactylus; assembly: GCF_028878055.3. NCBI lineage: Eukaryota > Metazoa > Chordata > Mammalia > Primates > Hylobatidae > Symphalangus > Symphalangus syndactylus. The sequence goes on from NC_072424.2 coordinate 105,902,050, forward strand.
TTTCACAGAGTTATTGCCCTTACCTTTCAGTTCATGGGCTCTAGTGCTCCCATTCAGGGATTCACTGGTCTCACTGGCACTTCTAGTCTGCTGGCCTTTCATTGGTCATCCCCTGTCCTCACTTCACTCTTTACCCAGCTTAGATTCCAAGCGAATCATTCTAATCACATCCTTTTATAAACTCTCAGCTATTTTTTCCCTCTTAATATTTTGCTAGAGAATCCCGAATCTGAGTTAAATTTTATCCTCTGCCTACTCTGCACTTGTAGTAAAACAGCTGAAACTGGCTGGATTTAACAACAATGACAAACGTGTAACTATAATGACTAGTTCACATTCAATTTTTGACTACAAACCTGAGGTGGGTGCTCCCCACAGTCAGGAAACTCTACTTCCTTGAACTATTTACTCTATATCTCCTCTCTTAATTATTTTTCATCCCATTCTCACTCTTAGCAGCCCAGCTTGATTCTTTTTGCATTCAGAAGAGAATATCCTCATTGTCCCACCACAGCTAAGTGAACCAAGGTCTTCTCTTTCCTAACTCACCCAGGTGGCCCTCTTCTCTTCCTCAAACATGATGCTTCTCAGATTATCTATAGTGAAGGACAAGCCCCCTCCCTGAATTGAGTGTGAGCCTAAACTTTTGTAAAATACAATAAAAATAACTTACCAAATAATGAAATAAAAAAGTAAGACATGCAACTCATATCAATTGCCAGTTCAATGTATTCAAATATTACATTATATTGCTTTAAATCTTGTTGTATATTTGCAATAAATGATCAACATGGTGAGCACACTTCGAGTAGCCTTGCCTTACTGCATCAAATATTGCCCATGGCAGATCTAATGCATGTCGTTTACTCTGCTGGAACATTCCTCCCCTAGAGAGTCACATGGCTTCTTTCTTATCTTTTTCACTTCAGTAATCACCTCAGAGAGGACTGATTTTTCTGACCACTTTATCTTCTTTCTCAAAACAAGATCTTGCCATCATTTTCCATTCCCTCACCTAGCACTATTTTTCTCAATAGCACTTAAAATTCACATGGCATTCTTATATAATTATTGTGTAGTGCTTGTTCTCCAATATACAATTCTATGAAGACAAGGACTTTGTTTACTATTGAGTTCTCAGTATTTAAATTATACTTGCCACAAAGTAGGTATTTAATAGTACTGAATAAATGCATATATTGCACCAAAAACATAACCAAAGATAACTAGAATGTTATTATCACAGGTTTCTGGAGAACTGCAAAAGGTTTCTATAGTTTCATAAATATCCATGTGTGGATTTTGTCACAATAACATATGTTCAATGCTTCTCTAGCATGTGTCCCAAAATTAGGGGGGAAATCAACAACAAATCTCTCTCAGGAAGGGCAATACTGTGGTGGTAGGGGCTAAATTTTAACTGTCAGATGTGCTGTTTAAAATAAAGTTGACTTCCCAACAGCTACACAATAACAAGATTTTTCAATTGTTTTAGGCTGCTTAGGGGAAAATCAATCAGAATAAGCTTTTAGACAGAAGAAACTCCTAACGAAATGAAGGCATAAACAATTAAAAGGCACTGCCTTTCAAGAAAGCTAGAGGTGAATTTGTAATATTACTGTTCCTTAAAAATTTGTTAAGAGGGTAGTTCTTATGAGGCCGGGCGCAGTGGCTCACACCTGTAATCCCAGCACTTTGGGAGGCCGAGGTGGGCGGATCACCTGAGGTTGGGAGTTCGAGACCAGCCTGACTAACATGGAGAAACCTCATCTCTACTAAAAATACAAAATTAGCTGGGCGTGGTGGTGCGTGCCTGTAATCCCAGCTTCTCAGGGGGCTGAGGCAGGAGAATCGCTTGAACCTGGGAGGCGGAGGTTGCGGTGAGCCGAGATTGTGCCGTTGCACTCCAGCCTGGGCAACAAGAGCAAAACTCCATCTCAAAAAAACAAAACAAAACAAAACAAAAAAACAAAACAGGGTAGTTCTTACGTTCCTATCACACACACACACACACACACACACACACACACGTAATAATAATAATAATGTGGATGGTAAGAGAAAACTTGTGGAGCTGATGGAGAGATTTATGGTATAGACTGTGGTGATGGGTACATGAGTATATTCTTATGTCCAAAATCATAAAGTTGTGTATATTAAAAATGTACAGGTTTTACATGTCAATCTTGCCTCAATAACGTGGTTTAATAAAAACGTTAATGCTCCTTCATTTACAAAGGGATCTGAGTTTATTTTAATTTAGTTTAAAACTGAATTATTGTGTACTCCCCCATTAAAAAACAAATATATATAGGTGAAATTCAGAATATGAAGAAAACAAATTGAAGAAATAATTGAGTTCTTATTCCTGAGATTTAAAAAAAACCAGAGTGCAAAGTGTATTGTTTTGAGGAGTTAAAAATGATCAAAAAAGATTACCCTTATTAAAAAAATTAACTGTAAGCTTTTTCAGATTATATTTATGCCTTGAATATTTTCTATTACATTAGGTATAATGTGTATTCTATTATCTTACAACATACGTATCTTACAGTTAGCATATTAAGAAGTCGTTTCTATCTTAAAAAATGATTTTTAACTATCTCACTGAAAGTTATTAACTGACTTTTATCAAATTACTATAATGTGGGCACCCATTACTTCATTTTCCCAGCACTCCAAGTCTCTGCTTAGGGAATAGCAGCTATATTCTGGAAAATGCTTCTTCCTCCATTTGGTTTGATGGCAGCTCCATCTTTCCCTGTACAAATGCAATCTCACTTGCAGCTGGGTCAGGTGTGGTACCCTAGCCAGCTAAGTGAGGTTGAAGGGTCTAGAAGCAGCCCTTTCCCTAGATCAGCCAAATCAGGACCTTCCAGCAGATCCAGGGTTAGTGCTTCAATCCCTTTCTGGCAGTGGCACTGCAGGATGGGAGAGAAAAAGGCTAGTGACATTGATATTTGACTACAAAGGGACATGAAGGAATATTTTTGGGGGTAATGAAAATGTTCTGTATTTATGAAAACTCATTTATACACTAACATGATCAATTTTACTCAATATATTTCAATAAACCTGATTTTAAAATTCAAAACTCCAATGTACTTCTTTACCTAATTTGTTGCTTGTTGGTATTGTATTTTACCACACTGTTTGTGTGTGTGTTTTGTGATGGAGTCTCGCTCTGTCGCCAGGCTGGAGTGCTGTGGCATGATCTTGGCTCACTGCAACCTCTGCCTCCTGGGTTCAAGCGATTCTCCTGCCTCAGCCTCCCAAGTAGCTGGGATTACAGGCACACACCACCACACCCAGCTAATTTTTGTAGTTTTAGTAGAGATGGGGTTTCACCATGTTGGCCAGGATGGTCTTGATCTCCTGGCCTCGTGATCTGCCCACATCAACCTCCCAAAGTGCTGGGATTACAGGCGTGAGCCACTGTGACCAGCCTATGATACTGTTTTAAAACTTTTATATATATATATACATACCAATTTGGCAAAACTGTATTGTTTGCATTCTAATCTGCAAATATCACATAAGACACCATACCAAGGTACAAAATTAATACTTTAAAATCATTCTGTGGAGCAGTGTATAATACTCAACAATTTCACATCTTGTTTGCAAAATCTATAAGTATCATATAATTGCTTCACTTAGAAACATATTTTAATACAAATGAATAGCCTGTAAAACAGGCACTGGAGAACTAAAGTGAGAACATTTCTCTTATTCCAATCTAATTAGCTCGTTCTTCTACCTCAGTTTGCTCTCCTGTTATCTTCTGAGATATGGTCTTTGTATAAAATGAATATTGCATTCATTTCTAACTGTGTTCTAAGTAGTAAATATTATTAGTTACCATATATAAATACATGCTGTATAGTATGTGAAATTTATACAGAGATTATATGAACAGATATTGGAAACATTTATGAATAAAGATGACAATATTTAGAAATGCTTAAATATTCTGGTAAAATAATAATCTGCTTAAAGCTAAATGGCTACAATAACATTTTACAGAGTGTTTTTTACTTGGAATTAGAAGAAACCGGGAGCATTTTATGGTTTCAGAAAAACTATTCATCATCCTTTGGTACTAAATAGCAAAACTTTAATTCTTCTTTCAGGATAGACCATCAGATATTCATATTCAAACTCATTCATCAGTGTCTCTCTTCCATGGATGTAGCTATTTCCAAATATTTATATATTTTTTTACCCTTAAAATTGTAAAATAGAAAAAAAACATTAAAAATAAGAATCAAATCATGTAAATAAAATGAATTCAATAAGTAAATCTCAGTGTTTTCAATACTCATACAGAGACTTCTTCCTATCAGCAGCATGTCGTTGATGTGAGGGTTGGCCACAGATTGCTGCAAATGTTTTCAAAACTCTATCATACAAATACATATGAGGATACCCTGGCTCAACAATAGATCATACGAAAACAACACAGGATAAAACAAAACAATAAAAACTGAGAAGTGAGGAAGTGCTCTGCAAAATAAAATATCTGATGGATCAAAAATGATTAATATAAGTTTACAAGTGTCTCTTTTCCTTCTCTCCAACCAATAAAGCAAAGGCTTTTCTGCCTGCTCTATTTTCTCCCGTTTCAGTAATCTTAAAATGTACAGATTCTTTCTTATTGTGGAGAAGGTTAAAAGGTAAATTTCTATGATAGTAATGTGATGAAGAAAAAAAAAAAAACAGAAGAATTTGAGTTGACTGCTAAACTTGAGCTAAGATAAGGCTGCCAAGAATATAATCTTAGTGACCAGATAAAGGGAGGTGAAAACCACAGAATGTGAAGTTCACTTGTCCATGTCATATATTAAGAGGGGCACTGATGAACTTATTTGAATGATGAGTATGTGCTGGGCCATCATGGTAGAAGAATCAGAGTTTTGCTATTTGGTACCAGAAGGATGAGGAGAATACATTTTACATAAGTAGGTAGATGCTGCCTAAAAATAAAAAGGGTTGCTTTGTGAGGTAGAGAATTCCTGATTATTGGAATTTTAAAATATTGATTGAAAAATGTCTTTAGTATAGATTATGTAAAATGCTATGCAAAGCATTATGAAATTCCAGTAGTAATAATAATAATACATACTTCTTCCTTCAAAGAATGTCTACTACGGCATGAATTTGGAAGGTATAATTAATGGCTGTGTTGGGATTACTGTAGAAAGTGATCCTCTTTTGACAGGGAAAGGACAGAAATGTTCCTCTATAATCCTTTCCAATTCAAATGGTTAATGCTTATCATTAGCATTTTATTATTCCTTTCCTGAAGAGATTTGATATTCCTTAACAGGTTACAGATATACTATTAGCATTTCTTCAATATACCAATCAGAGCAGAAACCAAGGATTGGCTGATTGCACAAAAAGAATACATTAGCCTTTCGTTTCTTACCTTTGCAAACTTTTAAAACATTTTAGAGTTATCAAAATACAAAAATAAAAAAAGTTCTGCTTAAAAATGATATGTCCAGCTACAATGATTTACTTAGTTAAAACAATCACTAGTGTATAGAAAATTTATTTGCATGTTAATTAGCTTTGGAGGAATGAGACTTGCTTTATGCTAGGATAATATTATGCCTTTCCAGGAAAAGAACAAAGCCAAAGTTTGGGAAAATGACAGAATTTAATTACCTGTTTCCATGATTTCAAGGGGACTCCATCGACCATATCTTACATAAATGACTGATACATTTTAATCAAAGAGAACCATGAACAAAATCAGTCTGCTTGATATAATGGTGTAGACTTGTCACTGAGTAAGAAAATCTTTATGAGAACACTTGGACACAGGGTGGTGAACATCACACACCAGGGCCTGTCATGGGGTGGGGGGAGGGGGAAGGGAGAGCCCTAATGTAAATGACCAGTTAACAGGTGCAGCACACCAACCTGGCACATGTATACATATGTAACAAATCTGCACATTGTGCACATGTACCCTAGAACTTAAAGTATAATAATAATAATAAAAATGAAAATCTTTATGGCATATCATGGTTAATGAAATAATAATAATATTGGTAATAATTCTAAAGCAGAATAAATATATTAAACCTGAAATATACTAAAATGGTGTTTTAGATTTGTCTGACATAAAAATATTTTAACTTTTGAATAGTTGTTATACTGCAGTCACAATGTAATGTTGCTAACATGCAGTAGACAGCTTTGGAATTAGATAGGCATATAGTCCAGTTCTAATCTAGTAGTCACTGTGTGACACCTAATCTTGCTAAGGTTATTTCTTCATTTATTTTCAACGGGCTTAATAATACATACATCACAGGGTAGTTGTGAGAATTAGAATAGATAAGGTCTGCATGCAGAGTACTTGGTAAAGAAGCTAGCACTTGGTAAGGTCTCAATAAATGGAAGCTGTATATAATGTTTGTAATATAACTTTCTATTTTGATATATGGAAGCCCATTCATATTGCTCTCATCACTCCTCTCTTCCTCCTTGTTCCTGCCAAACTAAATCAGCATTGGATTTATGTGCATGTAAATGATAGGTAAGAAAAGAGGCAGTCGTTGCTGAAGGTCTTTAGAACTGAGATTACTTCCAACTAATTGTAGATGTTCACTATGGGGAATAGCATTCTGGGAGTTATAACATGCCAGGATTTCATTACAATTATGGAATCTTCCTCGATAACCCTAAGTAAATCTTATTCTACTGGATGATGAAACAGACATAACGTTTGCTCATGAGCTGGAAGCACAATGTAGTCTTAAGACATTCATTAGTATCAATTTGGGTTAAAAGGAATGCCAAGAAATTTAGTGGATTTGGCTGTGATTTTAGCTACAATCAATATAGCAGTAAGCCAAAGAGTCAAAACTCCAGGGGTAAGAGTGGGGGTGGGGTCACAGATCTATAATTACTGCACTGGGCTTAGTGTTGCTTTTTAAAGCTTTTAATATCACATAAAATCATTTCTGATTTTATTCCTTTTGACTTACACAAATACATAGTAGGCAATAGGCTAAATAAATGAACAGTTCCAACAAAACTGGATTCAAGAGAGGAGCTATATAACTCTACCATTGTTTACGAAGCAAACAAGTAAAACCTAATAAATTGGTATATGTCCTACATTCTAGCCTCAGCAGACCCTGAAGGGCCCACACTTTGAAATCACTGTTCCCTCACTCAGGAATATGCCACCTTTTCCCTCCCCGGCCTTCCCTGCTCATCTTTCTAGAGGCATTCCAAATGTTATGCCTTCTGTCAAGACTTCTCTGGTTCCTTGACACTTTCAAACAGCTGACTGCTATTCCTGCTTTGAAAATGTGCCCTGTTATAATATTATATAAACATCTGTTTATCCTTTTCCTCCCAGATATCGCATTTTCATTGAGGAGTCCCAAGCGTCTAAGTATAAAACTACCGAAGAAGGGAAGGGCAACGCTATGAAAAAGACAGATTTAATGTCAAATCCTGGCTCTATCTACAGACCTGGGGAAATTTATTTACACTTTCTGTGTTTACTCATCATTATAGGAGGATGAAAATGTTCTTTTTTGGGTTTTATGTTTTTATAAAAGATTAGTCAAAGTATGTAAGGTGATTTGCATGCATAGTATTTGGCAAAGACAATTATGGTTTAAAATGACAGTTGTTATTATTGACAATAACTCAAATATAGCATATCATGTTACAAGGGGATTGTAGGACAAAAACAAAATATTAAAGGAATATAAGGTAAAAAAGTAATTTTGATTGAGATGTCAGGCTGTGAAGCCTTACTGAACTCAACCAATGTTTGTTAAATTGACTTGAATTTCTAGATCTGTTGCAAATTAAACCAGAATTTCAAGATAAATAAAAAATTTAAAAATTCAAAAAAGGGAGGAGGAGTTTTTTTTTTTATCCCATTTTATGGATTTCAGCCTTCCTTTAGTCCATTAGTAATGTACTTGGGACTATATTTAAAAATCCTATATGATTGTTCTATCAGATTTTACTTTATGAATGCATATAGCCACAAGAAATTAAGTCAAGGGTAGGAGAGAAAGGGGGAGAAAAATTAAGGCATCCTTAAAGACAGTCCTTAATCTTTATCTATATAGCTTTAAATCTCTTTAGTAGATTATTACTAAATATGAGGCAATATAAATGGTAAGAGATCCCATACATAGTTAAACATACAACTGTAAGAAGTAGTAGGAAAGACCATAAATTCTTCATAGATGAAAACTGCAGATCAGATAGTTCTTTTTTAAAAAAAGGCGCGCACACACACATAAACACGCCTATTTGTCAGAAGGTAGCATAAATAAATATAAGCAACATTCAAATAAATTAGATTCTATAAATCTATGTTTCTTTTACGTTACACAAAGGTTTCCACTGTAGAGAAGGTGATATCTTAGAAAAATTAGATTTGACTACTAGAAGGTTATTACAGACTTCTAAAAAAGAAGTTTGAATGAAGCGATCAAGGAAACAGAATAACAGATGATTAATGAGTAAATACTATAGAGGCAAGAATGATAAAAAGGCAATTCTTTGAAACTTGCATTAATGAAGAAAAAATAAAATAGAGTATAATCAGGGAAAACTGGGGTCAAATTAAAGGTTTTTTTTTTTCCCTTGATGAGATTTAAGAATATGAATATTTGTGGCTGCTTTAATGAAGAGAAATATCTAAGATGAATTGTTTGATGGAAAAGGTCCCTGCAAAGACCACAGCACCAAAGATTAAGGAGACCTAGGAAGGGGCTATTATCTCTGAAAAGGCATAGGATGTAAGTGCCACAAGGTCAGGAAGAAGGTAGAAGGGAGGACATTCTAAAAAATGTTTTGTTGAGGAAAGAAACAGTTATTGTGGAGTTGACATTAAATGCCTTTGTTTTTCTCACTAAAATCAAAGGGAAGATTTGTAGCTGAGAGTTAAGAGAATGGTTAGATGTTTTAAAGAATGGGACATCGTCAGAGCCACCAGCTGCTCTCAGAAATAAGAAGTGGAAAGAGACGAATCAAAGCACTGATGGTAAACTAGATGTCTACTAGAACCAATCAGCACAGTGACAGGACTTCAGATCACATTGATTGTGGGATTTATTCAATGAAGTCTGACAAAAGGAGGGATATCATGGGAGAGGCACCCTAGCTGGAGTGAGTACACTGGTGAAATAGTCCAAGAACAGATCCTGACAGGGTAGGGAAAGGAGAAAAACTTAGAGAGACTGAGGAATTGGGTTTTGCAATGAGGCCGGGTAGGGAAAAAAAAAAAAAATCAATGTAGTGAGGAGGAAGAGGTTGAATTGTTAAGTTTAATGCTAGAAATCAAAGGGTCTGAGCAGTGTGTGGGTGCTCATGGAAACAGAAAAATAAGGAAATGGGTTATCCATTTGGCTACTTAAGTCCGCTAAGACGGTGATAAAGTGAAAAGTAATGAGAAAAAGCAGACCCACGTGGCAAAAGGGTGATTAAAAAAATAAAAGGTCTGCTTAGAGTGGACAGATCGTGACAGAGAAAGTATTAAAATAATATCATTTATATGATGTGACTCACAAAGGGGGAGCAATTTGTGGAAGAAGAGTGACAGAATTATCAGGGGACATCATCTAAGTCTAGAGGCAGTACCTGGTGACCTGCCTGGAAGGGTCTGGAACGCAAAACATCTGTAGGACTGACTCTGTAACACCTCTTTTTTTAAATTACAGAATTCAGTTAAACTGGAATTTGTCACGTGTCTTCCATCTCTCTACAACTGAGAACCATGAGGAAAATGATCCAGAACCTAGGACACTTTTTGCCTTCAAGTTGAACAAAAATATGTTTGGGAAGAAAAATAAAATATGTGAAGAAATTAGTTTATTAATAAGATAAAATATAAATAACTGATATGTATGATATGTGAAATCAAAATCAAAGAAAGACTAGACACATGAGAAAACCAGGATTTCACTAAGTTAGAATGATAATGGTAAAAAATGGCAAGATAGTGAAGACTGATTAAAAACAAAACAAAACAACAAAAAACAGGCAATTTCCTCAGTAAGGTATAGCACAGTGTGCTGCAGCCACTGGGACATGGTTGAGAAAGCTATTAATGCATAGTATAAGAAAAGTAATTTAATCTATTTGATCATGTTCATCATTCTCCAGCATGTGGATTTTCCTATTAAGGCATATTACATATATGCTATCAAAACAAAAAAAAAGTGTTTTCCAGAATTTGATTTAAATTACTTGGGTGTAAAACTGTACTATCAGAAGGTGTCTGGGCTTTTCAAAGTACAATTAGCATTATATTTATCATGGCAGCTCTACAGTTTGAAATCCATCTTTCAAATTAACAATGAATGTAAGCAAATATACTGTCCCCTTCAAGAATCAGCTAGTTTATAAAGAATTTAAGATAAAGGCATTATAACACTGTTCTGACAGACAATGACAACGTTTTAGATACAATACCTGCTAAATAAAAAACATGAAATTCGGCAAGATTTTGTTAATCATTTCATTTTATGGAAATTTATTCATTCAATTTTCCCAAGACAAAATGGTCTTTTCCCCTGAAATATTAAAATAGCTAAAAAGGCTTTTATATTATCCAGTATATAAAAGTATAGTTCGGACCTCCATTTATCAAAATGTGCTTCGCTCTCCATGGTCCCAAGAAAAAAGTAAAAGTCCACAAATACTGTCAATAATAATGATGGAAGCTTAGGAATTCAGAAGCATGTATTCTTTAGCTAAGAATTGATTTATGAGTAGAGCAGGCCATGATTGTGACAGAAAAATTAAAGAAGGATAGAAAAAGCTAAGACAAGTTTATTTCCTAAGACTTAACATTAAGAGTCATAATTGCTATGAATAATGTAGTGATCTCAGTTGCATGTCACATCTTATCTATTTGCTAATAAATAATTGATATATATTAATAATTAAAATTGAGAATTTGTATATTGACAAAAGAGAAAATCCAATTCATAATGAAGGCATAACAAATATAAATCTCTACTGAAGCATATAGCATCAGAATGTCAATAGCAAAAAATATTAGGAAAAAAATTGAGCAAAATTCAGTTTTATTGATGTCAGCCATTAGTATCTCTAAAAAAATCAGTGCAACCTAAAATGATCTCGCTGACTTTAGCAATATAATGACAAAGAAGGTTTAATGATGATAAACAACCATATTTTAGATAAAAATTTCTTCTTTAATGGTCTATATATCTTTGTAAACAACAACAACAAAATCAACATTAATCTGGTTAGTGAGGATTAAAAATTTTCAAAAACGCACAAATTACACTACCTCATTTTCTGATCACATGTAATACAACAATCAAAACCAATGGGAGATTTTTCTTAACGGCTCACCTAAGGAATTACTTCATCAAGGAGGAAATAAAATGCAATTACAGACAATTTCAAAAATAATGAAAATGATAACCCAATTTCCAGCTGTTATAAATTCTCATAATTTGTTACTTACATAGTGATGAAAGATGAAAACACAGGTAGAGGTACAAAGCTATATTCCATTTTTATGTTTATTTTGGAAAATGTTAAACATACAGAAAAGTAGATAGAAGAATGTAACAAACCCACACGTACCTATATTCATTAACTGTATTAGTTGATTTGGTCAAATTTGCATCTGAATAATGTCCATACATTGTGTTTTGGTTGACAAGCCTTTTAAGTCTCCTTACTCTGTAAGTCCTTTCTCTCCTCTCCCATTCTCATACAGCACTTTAGTGATTAAAGAAACCTGAATATTAGTACCAGAGTATTAGTACATCCTAGCAATATTTATACATTATATAATAGAGAGTCCTACACTCTAGATTTCTTTGCTTAGTATTATTTACACACCTCTCAGTGCCCAGAATATCCTGTAAACTGGTAGTTATACTAGAAGTTTGACAAGATTCAGGCTTGAATATTTTTGGCAAAAATATTTCGTAGGTGTTGTATACTTCTATTAGGAGGCTCAGAATATTCAGTGCTCCATTTTTTGGAATATTTACAGCCATTAATGATCATCACCTAAATCCATTTTATTAAGTTTTGCATAGTGGAAATATTATAATTCTACCATTTTGTCTTTATTCATTAGTTGGAATAAATAAAGGGAGGCTTCGCTCTTCAGCTATTTAGTTATCTTGAGTTACGGTTAATTTAGAAAAGTCATGTTAAATATTTCTTTCCCTATAGGTTTCAGAATATGTTGGTTTCCTACTATCATCCAAAGATTCTCAGCTATATCAATTTTATAATCTATAGGTTGGTGCAAAAGCAATTGCAGGTTTTGCCATTAATTTCAGTGGCATGTATATATACATGCGTGTCTGTCATACTGGCAGTATAGCATCATGTTTAAGAACACGATTTGTAAAGTCAGACTGCCTGAGTCCTTTCAATAACTGTGTGACCCAAAAGAAGTTACCTAACTCCTTTTTCTTTGGGTTTCTATGCCTTTAAAATGGGTATAATAATAACTTATCATAAGAATGCAAATGAGTTACTACAGATCCATCATGATTTGTCCAACATCAGAAAAAAAGCTCTGAAAACCAAAAGTTTATTCAAATTCTGAACTATGATGAGGTAGTTTATAGTATTTAATAATCCCTCTTGCTTTTGCTTCAGGGATACTAATGTGTCTGATCATAGGAAGTTGTTCTAGACTCCACTAGAGAATTAATAAGCTTCCATGTCTGAGCATAGGCTACTGATTTTTCATAAACTGTCTTTCAACACTACTGCATCCTTTCAATACTTGCTTCTCCTTTTTTCTTAAATGGGAAGGATACTTTAAGACTCTCAGGATTATCTCATTTCTTAAAACATATACATGAGATTATTTTTACTATCTTTTTAATATATATTTACATCAGTATTATGAAGCACATCACAGTTGACTAAATAAACCACAAACCTATAAAGAATAACATTTCTCTAACAACTGAAGTGACTTGATATTTGTTTTGGATTATTATGGATTATTATACAGCTTGTGAATGCTTAAAAACATTCCACAGTCATTTACATTTCTAACTTTATTTCTTTTCCAACTGCATTAAATATAAAGAAAAATAATATTTGAAGTATCTATAAGGATCGCCATTCTAACTGGTGTGAGATGATATCTCATTGTGGTTTTGATTTGCATTTCTCTGATGGCCAGTGATGATGAGCATTTTTTCATGTGTCTATTGGCTGCATAAATGTCTTCTTTAGAGAAGTGTCTGTTCCTATCCTTCGCCCACTTTTTGATGGGGTGGTTTGATTTTTTTCTTGTAAATTTGTTTAAGTTCTTTGTAGATTCTGGACATTAGCCCTTTGTCAGATGGGTAGATTGCAAAAAGTTTCTCCCATTCTGTAGGTTGCCTGTTCACTCTGATGGTAGTTTCTTTTGCTGTGCAGAAGCTCTTTAGTTTAATTAGATCCCATTTGTCAATTTTGGCTTTTGTTGCCATTGCTTTTGGTGTTTTAGACATGAAGTCCTTGCCCATGCCTATGTCCTGAGTGGGATTGCCTAGGTTTTCTTCTAGGGTTTTTATGGTTTTAGGTCTAACATTTAAGTCTTTAATCCATCTTGAATTAATTTTTGTATAACGTGTAAGGAAGGGATCCAGTTTCAGCTTTCTACATCGCAAGGACAGAAAACCAAACACCGCAAGTTCTCACTCATAGGTGGGAATTGAACAATGAGAACACTCGGACACAGGGAGGGGAACATCACACACTGGGGCCTGTTGTGGGGTGGGGGAAGAGGTGAGGGAAGGCATTAGGAGAAATACCTAATGTAAAAGATGAGTTAATGGGTGCAGCACACCAACATGGCACATGTATACATATGTAACAAACCCGCACGCTGTGCACAAGTACCCTAGAACTTAAAGTATAATAAAAAAAAAAGAAAATAAAAAGAAAGTATCTATAAGGAAATGACAACTTTTTAAGTGAACAGCTTCTCCCTCTAGTTCCTACTGACTGAGCTGTATGTACCCTGGAAAGGGAACAAGACACACATTTAATAGAGGAGGGTCAAGAGCACTGGAAGAAAGTCTGAATGCTTGCTTCATCCACAATACACAGACACTTCAAAACAAAATAAATCATTGAAGAGTTAATTTATGTAGGTCTACATAAGCTTCTGGTTTCTGTTTCCTATTTTTCATTTTTTCCTTCATATAAAAACCACAGGAAGCATTACCGCTGTCAAATACTTGACCCGTTAAGTCACTCAAACCATGTCTGCACAGTGGCCACTTCACATTTCCTTTCAAAACCTTCATCAAATAGTTAATGCTTACAGCTTTTTAAAAAATCTTCATTTGAATAGGAGGCTTGTTTGATTCCTCTACTTTACTCCTATATACAGTATCGTTCTTTTCTGTATATACGTGAAAATGTGATGGTTGTCACGGGCTCCCTCACAGGTAATAATTTTTGAAGTTCTTACCTCTTCAAGACTAATACAGATCCAAGTCATTGTAGGGGCAAAAATCCTTCACTTAATTGACTATACTGAAATTATTTTAATTTCTGAACATATATGGGGTAGTCAATGAAATCAAAATTAGTTTTGAGTGACAAGAGACAGTACAGAAATGCCTCTTTTATATCTGAAGGGTTGTAAAATTCAGTATAAAACAACAACAACATAAAACTTCATGAAAAAAAGAACTGGAACCATTACAGAAAAAAAGAAATTCTGAAACCTAAATGATCAGTTTCATCTACGTGAATAATTCAATATTAGGTGTAATTCCAAAAGGATATAGCGAGTTTCAAGATTCAATTTATCATGTTTTTGATCCAACGAAGTAGATCAAAGCCCCAGACTAGGAACTTTCTACAAACTACATATAAAAGTGCCAAGTGATTTTCATCATCTTCTGGTTTCTTTCCCAGTAGAAGAACCTATCAATGAGGTTTCATTTCTAACTGCTGTATTTTTGCATAACATGACAAAGCTGAATATGTTCCATTACCACAGTTCCTACTCACGGGTTGTAAACTTATTTTATATTTAAAGTATGAAAGTTGTGGAAAACCCATTATTTGAATATTTTAGAAAGAATCATAATCAAATATGGTTTTTGAATGGAAATTACAGAATGAGAAGCAAGTCTTCACACTTTCTAAAGTACAAATTTGCAACTCTTGTATTTAAAAAAAAATAAAGATGGACGTAAACTTGTACAGGGTCTTTAAAAGTCTGCTGGTGCTGGTACCAATAAAGTCTGTTTCTTCCAGACAGTCTCTTTATGAATCTGCTCTGAAGACATGAAGATAAATGTAAGCTATCAATCACTTCCATGGCAATAGATTGTGATGTCAAAACAGAGAGGAATACAGATTTATAGTAAGATGGGATATCTTTGGATAAACAAAAAAATTAGCAAATGGTCTGAAAACAGGTAAAATAGGCAGGATTATATTTACTTACATCCTGAGGTTTTTTTAGTAGCACAAATTATATATTGTTATAAAAGAATTAAACTTCATTTATATCTTGATATCTATAAACTTCTCCAAAATTATTCTCATTTCAGGGCATTGGAAAGCTCACGTAACTTAAAAAGAGGACAATTACTGTTGATATTTTAATATTTTCATACACTAACAAATTAACATTTCATATTAAGTAAAACTAACTGTGTACTTATGCAATCAAAAAGGTACAGTAATAGTGATACACTACATTCATTCTAAAAGGGAGCAATATCAGTACCAATGGGGTAACTGATTCTTAGAGGGGACAAAAAATATTACTCTTTTTACACACATACATAAACAGATACACAGCATATATGTGGTATTAAAAATTTCATCAGAAGAGATTGGGAAACAAATTCTAAAATGGTTGGTATGGATGATAATGAACAAAAGTTTCAAAAACATGAGATATATTCCCATTAGCTGAGAAAGAGGACTATAAGATGATACAAAGTGGATGAACAACAAAGCGACGGAAATTTTGCCCTAAGAGAGAAGGAGTTTGTACTCTAACACTGAGGAGGTAGATCAGTAGGAAAAAGTTTAGTCCAGAAATTTAAGTTATAGCAACTCTTTTCATTAGCCATGTGCTTGGCCACATTACTTAACTTTCCTTACTCTTGCTTTCCTAAATCTGTAATGGAGACAACAAAACCTAAGCTCATGAGGTTGTTGAATTGAATGCAATAATGGAGGTGAATCCTTAGCATAGTGCACTGAAAATAATAAATAATATGTTAGAAATAAGTATTAATATGTATTTTAATATAAATTTATCTCGACAAACACATTAAGGCTAATCTTCCAAAGCCTAAAACATGTTACAAGATGAACTTAATACTAAAATAATCTGAATATAAAATAGGATCCTTTAATGCTTTAATGACCAAATTCAAGAATAAGATATTGAATGAAACTGTAGAACCTACATTTTTATAAAATTTTAGGTGAGTACACCTCCATCTGCTCAAGATGATTTATACATTTATAAGCCTTAAGGAGAGGGGCTAGACCAGATGGTCTTGTATTCTCTTCCACCTCTGTTATTTTAAAACCTCAAATAATTTCGGTTAAACAAATATGCTCACTCAAAATCATATAACAGAAAAGATAAAACTTCTTAGCCCATGTTTAAGAAAACAATAGCTTATATTTTGAAACAATTTGTTTTGCATGTGAATTTGGTCAAAAATAACAAATGATAACTGCATTCATAATTAACAGTTCTGTGGCTTTCTTGAATATAAATCAGAAAGAAACAATATTTGATTAATGCATTACTGAAAGTTCATGTTCTAGTAGCCCTATGTGAATTGTCAGTGTGTATTCCATAGCTCGTTATGATTTATCTTCATCACCCACAGGCCAAAATTACCAGACTCCAATTACTTTGCTTCCTAGATTCAAGAAACAGAGAGAGAGAAATTATGTCAATCCTACCACAGGAAATGGTTTAAAATGCCTGAGGTAAAGAAAGTAATCTACTGTTCTCTGACATTGACTGCCTGAAAGTCATTCACATTAACAACCATTCAAACTTGTTTAGTGCAAGCCAATTGCTTCTATTTCCCTCTTGTCAGTTACATTAGCTCCAACTCAAATTTAACTCTTATAAAATTAAAAAAATAAAACTCTCTCAAAGCCAGACAAGGGTATATGTGGGTCCTGACAGAATATAATGCTTCTGAATTCACCAACTTTAAAAAGATAAATTTCAAAGTTTGATTTTCAAGAAGTACACTGTACGCTTATATTCTTATATTTGTTCTCTTTTCTAACCCTCATAAACTTGGGTGTAATGAATGGGCAAATAAACATATTTGTCAATTTAAAACAAAAAAATAAAAATTATCATTTATACTACGGACAGCACCAGCAGAAAAAAACCAAAAGTCCCTAATTTCAACCAAGACTATGTCATTACTTATGATTATGAGGTGGAGATCAAGTTACATTTCAAACTGCATAATATAATCTAATATTCTTTCACTAAGAACTATTAAACTCATATAACAGACCATTAACTTCCAGACAATTTAGAGCTTACAAGGTTAACATCAGCACTACAAAAAGGAAATGGGGATGATATTTAAATAACAGTAAGTGCCAATATACCATTATAGAACCTAATGAGGATACTAGTTTTGATATTTATCTATTATGTTGAACTATAAGACTTATGTTTTACAAGCAGATGAACTTTTTTTAATATTATTCAAGACATAAATCTTACATGTGTGGCTAAAAATGTATGATATATAATACAGCTACCAGTGAACTGAATCTTACATTTTTTAAAATCTAAATTTACTCCATTTTATCTTGTTTTGTCCTCTGTGTCTTTGCATGTGTTTATACATTTGTGCATGAAAGAGAAAATGAGAGGACCCTGATCTCTTTTTGGGCCTTCCCATGTCTGTATGTGTTGGGAAAGCCAGAATGCGGGTATAGCTCGTGCACTCCCTAAAACTGTCTTAACACTTTTCATATATACAAAAAGAGCCTGAGGTGAAAGCAATAAATCCAAATATATTTAGAAAAAATTGATTGAATTGCTTGTCAAATCCTTGCTGAAGGCAGTATTTCAACTTAAGAATGAGTCACATACTTCATGTGATCAATTAATGAAAGAAAGAGCAGACATACTTAGTTAAATCTATTAGGGAGAGGTCCATTAATTGTGAACTTTGAGTAGTAAAACAAATTTCAGGAAGCTACAAATATTGATAAGATCTGTACAGAATATTGCTCAGAGATGGTAGTCAAATCCTCGGAAAACAGCAATGTGGACATCAACACTGACAGGCTTTTGTGCCTTCTGGTTTTCTGTTTTTCTATGTGATTAGCACAATTCTATGTGCTACTTATTATTTGAACACTGTGCCAGTTGTTACTCTTAAATTATGAAGATCAAAATGAAACCTAACTTTCTACTTATTATGTTTAATATGTTAATGTTTTATATATAATACTTAATGTTAATATGTTTAATATTCATTATTAAAATGAATAACATTATGCTTAACATGTTTCTATTTATTAGAATAAAATACTTTTTTCCTACCAAGAAATACTTGTAAATGCAGTTATCATTCTACCTTTACTTCATTGAGATGTTTCAACTGGTTTTGGACTGGGATGGGCTTAAATTAGTTAACAATTTTTCATTTTTCCCATTCTGTTGGATAGATTTATTCTATAAAAATACAAATGCATGATTAAACAGCTTGGTAGAAAAATATTTTTCAACTTCCCTTATAACTTTACGCATGACGGCAGATAAAATGGAGAAATGTCACATTTGGAATAGAATAAAGGTTAATAAAAAGCTGAATTAGCTTACTTCTTACAGCTAGGGTTTTATATTTTTTATGCCATGGATCCCTTTGGCAGTCTACTGAAGCTTAGTCCCTTTGTGAGAATAAGGTTAAAAAATGCTTAAAATAAAATGCAGAGAATTCCAAGAGAAACTATAATACATAACTGTATTACTTTACCAATGCATTAGAGGAAAGTCTAATAAATATTGTAATTTCAAAGTAGTGAACAATAAATCAAATTCCAAGCTATCTGAAACATCTGTAATGTGATATAAGAATATCTGCAATGTTTGTTGGAGATGAAGTCATTGTTGCTACTAACACTATTGTAGTTTGTGGACTCTTTGCAATTAAAGGAAATGCTAAATTACAGAGTAGTGAAATGGGATATATTTTATTTTCTTGTACAAGTTATCCTATGGCCTAAATACAATTCATGGACATGCATGTTAAGAATTCTCATTTTAGAAGAATTCTTTCAAGCCCTCTCCATTATCTTCCTTTGACACACCCAAATCCCTCACTCCTCATTTTCTTCTAGAAGATACCCCATCACCAACTCTAATTACATATCTCCAATTAATGGCTAAATGGAAACTATTACATAGCAACTATTCTGTTTACACATAAATATCTATACAAAGATGAAGATATTTCAAAAGGAATATGAATGATGAATCTGTGATAAAGGTAACACTGAGACAATCATTCAAGTTCAGAAGTATAGCTTAGCTCACTATAGAGAAAGCATGTCTACTATTCATGAATAAAGCATGGCCCTATAATCCTAGTTCTTAAAATTTATGACCCTATGCTCATTTTCAGATGCTTTATTAAAAAAATAAAATCTTTACCTACTGGTTGTATAGGATTATTAATTGAGCTATTGTATATGACATTATTATTAAATTGTCCGGTTCTATTATGATTTACTTTGGTAAAACTTTAACCCTCCAACGCCTCTAACTTATGATAAGGAACAAACAATATAAGTTTGCTTCAATACTAGTAATACAAGATTAATATCTTCATCTTTAAAAAGGTTTTAAAATATACATAAGCAAATCTTAAATTAATTTCTCCTTTTCAATCTTTAGCTGGCATAAACTGGTTTGCTGAAGTGCATATAACCAATACTGCTTTAAAATGCACAAAATTAAATTACAGGTTGGGGGGTAGATTAAAAACATTTAATAAATTATTGGAGGGTAGAAGAAAGGCCAGAGGAAAAGAACATTTGAAAAATTGCAGAAAATATACATTATATGGAATGTAATATACATTAGAATGTATGCATATATTAGCATGAAATTAGCTGAAAAGAAAACAGGGAAATAGTAAAATATTTTCCACATCTTCAAACACATTTCAGAAAATAAAAGCTATCTAAATTATCACAATGGAAGTACAAAGACCTCATCGACTAAAGTGGTCTCCCCATATTATAGCAAACATTGAACAGTCCTTCATACAAATTTTACAGTTCAAAGTTTATATGTTTGCATGAAATTATATCTCCTGTGAATTCTATGTGTGTAAATTATGCTAAAACTACTACCAAATCACCCAAGACTTTGGCCTACAGCATTAAAAAAAACCTAAATCAAGGGAGAAACAAAAGAAATGACAGAAACACATGTGATGGGAAAGTTTTACCTAATCAACAGTAATAATTTCAGTTTTACCTTAGTTTCCAATTTTGTAATATAAAAAAGAAGTAATTTTTATTAGGAAGTACTACATATAAAGTATATTGTGTACATTTATTTTATCCAACCATTAATTCTTCCCCTTTTTCCTCTTTACATACAGTACACACACAGGAAGAGATGTATGAATTTCACCGAAAGTTAATAATTTTTTTTTTTTGCATGAGAAAGATTTTGGTTAATTTATTTTCCTTTACTTTTTATATGGGGAGGAGGAAAATCATTCTATCCTATGATGAGATCTCAGTCTTTTGGTAAGCCTGTGTCCCTGGATTATGAAGTTAACCATGGCTTCGCATTATTCCTATACAAATATATAATAGATGTTTATATGAATATATAAATACCAATATAAACATAAATAAATATAAAGTAGACCCAAAGGTACACACTATTAGGGAAGTAAAATTATGGAGCTGTTCATAAGATGATTTTTTTCCTCATTACAAATTTTCAAATATGTCTCTGCCTGAATAAATCTGTAATAAATTTATCATAAATTCATAAGGTACTATGAATACTCAAGCATTTATGAAAAATTAATGAAACTAAAGCCAAATCTATATTGTTTGTAAGAGTTTATATCACAGAACAACTGTAGTTCAATAGTTCAGTGAAAGATGATATAAAAGTAAAACATATACGTAAAAAACATTTAAAACTAAAAATAGCATTAGACGTTTATCAAAATTCTGCATGACAGAAGAATTTCTAGATTTAGCTCTCAGTTACAAGAGTATTTCTTCTAGATATATGTAAGGATAAAGTTACTATAATTCTGAACAGTAAGTCTTCCCCTTGGCTTTAGTATTAACTGTTCATCGGAGACACAGCTTTTAGAAAGTCAATTTGCTCATAGCCTTAAGACAAATAATTTGGTAACGACAAAGAGCAAAGAGATATTCACAAGGATTGTCTGAAGGTTTTGCATTATGGACATTCCCCTAGTAGTCTCCATTTTATCCTTGAACCAAGCATAATCCCCACAGAAAATTTTTTTTCTTATCCTTAGAATTAAGACAAGATATGCTTTTCTGATTTATTAATATTTTATCCCCTTAAAAATTTTTATTCTGTGAATAAGAGCATAGATTTTGGACTCTGACTTCCTAGCTCAACCAGCTAATAGCTGTGTGATCTCAGGAAAGGCATTTAATTTCTTTGAGATTCTGTTTCTGCAAATGTAAAATATAACAACATCAGGACTTCTCAGCGTCTTTGCAATAATTAAATAAGATAATCATATCAAATGCTGGGCAACGTTTTTAAAATGTTATGAGTGGCTGGTAAGCATTAGCTGCTATATTATAAATAATAAATACTGTAGTAACTGATACAGATTTTGCTTTTACTAGTAAATTTAGCATCAAATCTCTGGTGTCTTCTAATAACATAAGACTCTCCTCTAGTAACAAAACTCTAAAAACATGAATTTTTATTTACTCTCATTATCCCCCAAGTTCATTTATTTTACCTTTAATATCACTTTTTTCCCAAAATTACTTATCAACTTAGTATTCTTCTGTTAAATCTTTTTGTGTTGTAGTAAATAACTTAGAATTATTCTTGAAATTAGGAAGGATATAAATTACACATATATCCCTATGCAAATATGTAAATAAAATAAAGGCTAGTTGAATAACATTTTATATTCTATAAAATTAACATTGATATTATGTTTTCTGTTACCTAGGGTTCCTAGATTTATCAATATCATCTGGAAAGTATTAGTAATAAAGTATAGCACTTCTGGAAAAATATTCAACTTCCCTCAAAAAGATTAAAAATGATAGAAATAAAAATAAACCTCCTTAAAATCAGTCCAATGTTTTACTTGAAACACAGCCTGTGCTATGACTTATACATAAATATAAATGAAAAACAGACATGAACAGAAAAAAATATTTTAACTAGTTGATGAGAAAGCAAAATGACAGAAATATGTACACAGCCAGAAAAAAAAATCCAATTTTAATAGTTAAGATTACATTAACACAGCGTTTGCTGGCAAGCACTCTAAACAAACAAAATAAATCTTAAACATACAAGTTTAAATTAAAAATAATCTCAGAAGTTAAAAAGGTTAATTGCATTAATATTTGCCATGCAAGATATCTGTAATGACTTACTTCTAAATTGAACAAAAAGAATGTATAAAATTGTTTTCTTATACATTATTCTAGTTTTTTTCATCTGAGATATATTGGGATAAACTTTGTAAAATGTCAATTTTAGTATCTCCATACTACTTCCCTCCATTAACAGGGTTAAATTACAGTTTGAATTACTTGGTTGCTACTCACAAGTAATATAGTTCATATAACTAGGTGGATTATAGCAAAATTTCCTATAAAAATAATTCCTAGATAATTTTAAGTTAAAATGCATTACCAGGCAGAGTCCAACCACAGTAAGGTTCCCTACAACTAAGTACTCTAGTAGGGCAAGATTGTAAAGTTGAATAGACATTTCATGAACTCAATTCTTGCAATTACCACATGTTGTATTTATTAGTAATAGTTCTATCATATAACTGATGATTCACCTTCTTAATATTACTTTTACTTATATGCCTTCCTCAAATTCAATTTAGGACCAATTTTACCTCCTGCACCTGACCTAGTAGCATTTTATTAACCATTAAGTAAAAACTTGTCAAAACATTTACTATTACTAAAAACCTACTTTTAAATAAAAATTTAACTGAGTTCTAGTCTGAGGTAAAATGTTTTCAGTTTTGAGAAACTTTAAAAATCTTATTTAAAACATTATCCTAAAAGCAGAGCAAAATAAGAGTACTACTCAAAAGTTAAAATCTCCAAATGAAGTCACTGGAATGAAAATGCTTCTGGATCAACAGCAAATGCCAGAAAATGTGTTCTTCTCACAAACTCTTAGGAAGTAAATCTTGTGACATCTCCCAAATAAGCAGCAGCTCAACTTAATTATTTCATGCATTTTGATTGAAATGAAAGTGAAAAAGGATTTTGCTCAAAATATAAACAGCCCTAAGTGTTGGTGAGGTGGGAGAGAAAAGGAACCCTTGTTCTCTTTTGGAGGTGGAAATGTAAATTGATACAACCATTATAAAAACAGCATGGATGTGCTACAAAAAATGAAAAGTATAACTATCATATGACTCAGCAATTGGCACCTTGTGGAGATATCTGTACTCCCACGTTCACTACAGCAGAGGTCCCCAAACCCCTAGTGACAGACTGGTACTGGTCCACAGCCTGTTAGAAACTGGGTTGCACAGCAGGAGGTGAGCGGAAGGCAAGGGAGAATCACCACTTGAGCACCAGCTCCTGCCAGATAAGCGGCGGCATTAGATTCTCATAGGAGCGCAAACCCTATTGTGAACTGTGCATAATGTTTCAAACAGGCTGTGTGCTCCTTATGAGAATCTAACTAATGCCTGATGATCTGAGGTAGAAGTGTCGCACCCTGAAACCATCCCACACCACCTCCTCAGTCCATGGAAATACTTTCTTCCATGAAACTGGTCCCTGGTGCCAATAACCGCTGCGCTACAGCATTATTCACAGTAGCCAAGATACGAAAACAAGCTAAATGTCCATCAGTGGGCAAATGGATAAAGAAATTGTGACATATATCTATATAATTCTTCCCTAAAAAAGGCAACCTGCCATTTGTGACATCGTGGGTAAACCTGGAGGACACTATGCAAAGTGAAATAAGCTAGACACAGGCAGAAAACACTGTGACCTCACTTAAATGTGAAATATTTTTTTCTTGAAGTCAAAAAAATAGAAACAGAGAGTAGGGAGGAGGAGAGAATCTGGAGAAATCGGTTACAGGCTATACATTTGCAGTTAGGTAGGAACATTAAATGGAGAGAAAAAAATGTATAGCATGAAGACTATAGCTAATAATATCCTATTGTAAACTGAAAGCACTGCAAAAAGAGTAGATTTCAGGTGCTCTGACACCCTACAAAAGGATAACTATGGAAGGTGATCTATATGTAAATTTGCTTAACTATAGTAATTATTTCAGCATCTACACGTATGTCAAAACACATTGTATATTTTAACATATACAATAAAAAATAAACAGCCCCAAGCCTAAGTTAGAAAAACCTATCTTTAAAAGAAAAAAACAAAGAAAGCTTAAGTAAGCCATGTGTTAGTTAAATTCATGCTTATTGCTATAGATCAATCTCTTTATTTTCTTTCTGGTAAATTTTCTCCTTTAAAAGTATTTATTTTTACCAATGAAATGACTTGAAATAAAGTTAATAGGTGAGAAAATTATCCATACAATTATTTCCTGATCTCCACAAGTATCACATAGGGTATTTTTTATTGTTATTTCATCATACCTTGATTCTCTCATTTAACATTGTATTATGTTCATTATTGGATTAAGACGTTACACAAATAACTTTAATGGCTAAAAAATGCTTAATACATAGACATAACATAATTTATAAAACCATCTCGTTATTGTTAAGCATTTCTTTCCAATTCCCACTTAAATATGTTATTTTTAAAAATGTGTGTGTGTGTGTGTGTGTGTGTGTATTATTTTAAGGCCACTATTACAATGGAGACAAATAATATATATAATTTTATGATAAACACCAGGCACTTTCCGGAACAACATGGGATAATACATTTTACTTTTTATTTGAAAAACAAAATGAATTAATGGTGACAAAATAAATGTTGAAATGTTAGTGAATGAATATCTTCAAATTATAGCAGGCATCTTCCTTTTTGCTTTTACTCAAATTTTATTTAGACTGTGAGCAAGTTTTAATAATGGCAATATGATTTCCTAAATTATTAGTTGGACTATCACATGTAAAATTTTAATTTTGTATAACACAAAGCCTAATAAGAAACTTCATGCAACAAACACCACAAAACAGACCAAGGCAGATCCTGAATACTGCCTGTAGGAGCCTGAGTGTTGGGGATGAGTTAAAACTCCCCTGCAGGCCACAAATAAGTGACTGGGAAGATAGCTACATCTTTGTCTCTACATCTGCACTTAATTTATACCTATCCATTATACTTATCCATCAATAGATAAGTCTATTTCTTTGTTTTTACTCAGCAAAGCCTACTTTACTAGTAGAGAATGATTAAAACAACAAGAACAACAAAAAACTCATGACATGGGTAATTCCTTTATAATCTTATTTGGGGGGTTAAAAAAAACTATTGATTTGAACCTGCACTTTCTAAAGGTAATATTTCCTAAATCAATCACTTTATTTAAAATGCAAACAGATCTCACCTGGCATATTATTTACTTGAGAAATGACCTCTTTCTTAAGAGTGCCACCTTGGGAGCTAGCACTGAGAATTCATGGTCATCTCTTAAATTAACAATTGTTGTTACCTTTCATTTTTTTCCATAATAGATGCATACGTTGTCACTAAAGAAGAAGAAATGAAAACGACAATTCCTTCCAAACCACACAGAATTGCAGAGAACATTTAAGCAGTACAAAATTTATCACTAAAATAATGAAAGTAAAAAGGCAGACTGTTTATGTTTCACATCAATCGACAGATTATGAATGACTTTAAAATGCTAGGGTTATAGATATTGCAAACTAGCATTTTTAGACATAAGCCCTAGTAAGAAAGCAAAAAAAAAAAAAAAAAAAAAAAAAAAACTGTTAACACTTAGATTGTGCAGTGATGCATATGGATACACATGCAAATACACAGTTGAGAAAACAATAAAAGAATTACACATTTCCATGAAAAGCTTCCTTCAGTTTCACTATAAGACAT
Organism: Symphalangus syndactylus; assembly: GCF_028878055.3. Lineage (NCBI taxonomy): Eukaryota > Metazoa > Chordata > Mammalia > Primates > Hylobatidae > Symphalangus > Symphalangus syndactylus. The sequence continues at coordinate 105,928,366 of NC_072424.2, forward strand.
TTCTCCCATATAATGTATAATGATGTACCTTACAAAGGAAGTAGGATGAATCTAAACTCAGGGAAGGAGTGAAGTCTAGGTGGAGTAGAGAGAAGAGTGAGAAATGGAAAGAAGAAACACTTCAAGTAAAATTTTACTTTCTTCACTACAGTGGATCCAAAGTCATTTCAGCCAGCATGTCACCACCTACTTACACATCAACTAGGTTTGAGTGACAAAAATTGGCCAAGCCAGAAATGATGCAGTATTTGTCAAAAAGATTGAACTGCACTTTCATGTTAGTACAAAAAACCGACAGTGCATGATTATTGCCACAAGCATGAGGTTGTTTAGGGGATAATGTGAGCACCTTAACAGTAGGTAGTAATGGAAAATGTCTAACTCTCTTTCTTCCCTTTCAAGGCAGGCACTTGTAATATGCCTTGTTATCCTGCCAAACCATTTCTCACTCCAAACTCTTTAAGTACCACCTGTCCAAGCTGAGAATATATTTTTAACTGAAGACATATACAATATTCCTCACTAAAAACCACAATATAACAAATGCATTACTAGTCCCATGAAAATTAAACTATCATGTACTGTTTGTAATAAGGGAGCAGCTCTGTTTTGCTGCATGAAGTAGACATCGATTTCTCTATTATTTAGAGACTTCTGAAGATTTGTGGATTAAAGGGCTGTAAGTATGCCCTATTGTTTTATAGAAGAATATTTTTAATTCTGGATGAATTTCTTCATTAGATCAATTCTTGACATTAAATTTAAGATAAAGGTAACATTTACCCCATTTTAAATTTATTATTACTTTATTATTTAACTTTATTATATGTATACACGTTTCTGTCAAAAATATGCTTCTAAAAGCTTAGATTTCCAAATTTGACTCTCTTAGAGCCATTTTCATAATTGAGGCACTTCTAAATCATCTTCTTAAAAAATAAGGGATTGATCAACCAACTCTGGAGTATGTTTTGAAAATCTTTTCACTACACAACTAATAACTGATTTGACTAAGCAGAGCTTTAAAAATGGGCTTACTGGTTATTTACAAAATTATAATTATAAAAATGTTATCACTGAGATAAAAGGAGATCAGCTAAAAGAGTAGAAATCAAATTAACTACCCAGGATAATTAGTATCATACTTAAGGACTGGAACAGCTTAGGGAATGAATCACTAACAATTCTCCCTACCTTTGTTTTAATAATAGGCAATTGTACAGTCATCTTCTTCAGATGATATTTATACTGCTGTTCTTAATAAAACAACTCAGTCTTGCTGACCTACTTTTTAGTTTATAATAACATTCCAGTAAAATCTGAAAGGGTAGAAACATTTATTTTCTTCTCTTCACTGAAAGAGAGATAGGTGCTTTATCTCCCCTGTGCTACTGAAAATCCTTGAAAGTCTAAATATTTAAGTTTGTCCTACAAAGGCGTCTGACTTGAGGGTTTAAAAAATCAGGGTAATTATTTTTGCTCATTGCCAAAACACTCAAGTGTAGAACTTGTTAAAAAAAGTTTAAAAATAAGTTGTTCTAATTGGATGTTGTAGTAAGATATCAAGGTAATACTGATATGTAGATATATATATATAGTGTGTGTATATATATATACACACACTATAGATATATGCATATCAATGTATATATACTAGATATATATGTATGTATATGATATGCACATACATATGCACATATGTACATGTAAGTATGTGACATGTACATATATGTGGGTACATATGTGTGTATATGACATATATTCTATATCTAGCATATATACATATATATATATTCACACACACACACACTATAGGTATATCAATATATTCCAAAGAATGGGCACACCAGCACTGCTAATCATTGGGCCATATGCTCAGGTCCTTCTCCTGTCATCCTGTGGAGGCATCTGAAGGGTGCATATACAGCATATGAGCACCAGGAACCACTGGGGTGAGGGACAATGAGAAGTAAGAGAGCAATAAAGGGAAGAATATAGAAATATGCTCAACACACATTAGCTTACTTTCAAGTATGCCTGGGATTTACTGATGAAAACCAACAGTAAACTACATTTGATTCTGCCCTTAGCATAATGCTCTGAGCTACCCATTCTGGGGAACAATTAAAACGCAGCTACAGAAATCACAATTCAACAAACTGATCACACTTCGTAAATCACATATTGAACAAATTTAAATACTTGTGAACACAAAACAATCTGCCACATATTTTTAAGTTATCTCCATGTAAAATAATTACCAGTTTCTGCCCTTGAGCAGGGAGGCTTGAGTAATCAGAATAGTTCATGCAATAAGATACTAACATATACAGTGTAATTTTTCCTACAAGAGTATAATTTCTAAAAATGTGGCTGAAAGAAACTTACTTCAATTTCCAATTCAAGGAAATTATAATATACTCATGACTCTCACAAGAGGAATTAAATGGTGATGACACTTAAATCTGTATATCCTGCTCTCTGCCCTCTCTATGAACCATAAACCCAGAAAAATAACTGCCTAACCCAATGCCTCATTTCTAAAAATAAGCACAGATTTGCCTTCTAAAACTTTCCCCAATGTTTGAGCCCTTCAAGTTAAAACCTGTCACTATACCTTAATGTTCCAAGCCAGAATTCCCTTCCAATGTGTCACCAAGTTCTACTGATTCTACCTATCAAATCTCTTTCAACACCTGTCTCCTCATTGGAATTCTTATCTCCTCTGCTTCAGTTCAAGCACTGATCAATTTTTGCTTAGACTGAAGTGGCAGCCTTCTAATCTCTCTGAAATCTCCTTTCAGTCCTTTTCTTAAACTATCATTAGAGAAATCCTTAGAAAACACAAATTATTCTAAGCATTCTAATAAACATTCAAACAATTTATTCTCTAAAAAATGTATTCCCTTACATAAAATATTTTAATGTATTAATTAAGAATTAAGATGAACTGATGGATGAATAAAAAGATGTAAAGGTAGATCAACATGTGATATAGCAAATACAGCAAAGGTAAATTATAGTGGTGGACATATGAGTGTTCACTGTATAATTCCTTCAGATTTCTGCATGTTTGTAGTTTTTAAAATATTAGAGGAAAAATATCTTTAATGAAATGACTTTTAATGTAGTAATGGCTAATATTTACTAGGGACTTCTTATGTGTCATAAGTAAGCACTCTGCAGGAGTCATCTCCACTGATGTGAAGGAAAAATGTTTAATATTGTAAACATGTTTGTGGCTATCCAGAAAGAAGAGGGAGTGGGGAGGGAAAAAGAAACCCTCATTTATAGCACTCAAAATTTCAGTGCTGTAATGTTGCCACTACGGTAAAAACTAGGAAGAGGTGAGCATTAGAAGATCATTATATAGTATTTCCAACATACAGATAAAATAAACATAAATAACCTCAAGAATAGAAATAATAGTATAATATATTAAAATAACTAGGAGGCTTAAGTGCATGTTCCTTTGTTTAAAATATACTTGTAAATATATATAAATTTATTTCAAAATAATCATTTCACAACCAGCTGGCAAAATTCCTGCAAATTCAATAAATTGATTGTTAGCTTTAGTACATGCCCAAATAGCTCAAAAATATCAAATTGGGCAGGTTCAGTTACTGATTTTTATTTTATAGATGAAGAAGTGAAACATTACATTAAATTACTTGCACATTAGTAAGGATTACAGCAAGATTTGAACCTAGACTTTACTGGCTCTCAAACCTTAAGATAACCACCTATTTTACTGATTGGCTGCTTGATGAAATTATACTCACATTTTAGAGATGTTTTGTGCACTCGCAGAGCCTAAAAGCACATCTATTATACAGCTTATTGGTTTAATTATTAACCTGCATGTCTACCTTCTAACCATTCTGGGCAGCTCAACACAGAAATGCATTCAGGCAGCCTCAGTTTGCATTTATGAGTTTACACTAGGGCCTGACACATAGCAAGTACTCAGTACTTGTGAGCTACTGTAATCATAATTCTCTAGACTTTGAGTAGCTAGAGAACAGAGTTTTTATCTTAGAATATCCAGTAATTTAGACAGAGTCTGGAATGCAGGAGATACTCATGTAAAAGAAAAGCTTAAAAAGTCTTGGTTTTTCTCCTACAATAGCTGTTTGATATTGATCAAATCACTTCCCTGTTGAGACTAAATGCCCAGAGTGGTGATTAATAAAGGAGTTGGACTTGATTAATTATAAAGCACTTTGTTGCACTAAAACCATGTGATTGGCCTTGATGGTGTCAGTAAAGCACATTGATACAATACTTTCAAAAAGTAGTTGAATAGTATTTGTCAAGAACTTTTCAGTTATGTGGAAAAAAGGTACATTCATGATCTTCACTGCGGTGTTTACAATGGCCAATCATGGGAGTTAGTCCAAACTTTCAGTAACATAAGAATGGTTACATACATTCTTTATACATATATCCAACAGAATATTAAGCAGTCATTTAAAGTGATCGTGATAATGTTCTGTAGAAACAAAGGAAATGGGTTGGAATGATGGCAATTACAATAAGCAGAATATAGAACTGTATATACTTTGTACTTTACAACTAAAATACTCCCAGGCACAGATAAAAATAATAGTGCATTGACAAAAATGACAATAGTTTTGTAAACATTCTAAAATAATGAGTTGTTTTCTAAATTCTAGTTGCAACATTTGATGTGTTATTTTAATATATACATAATTTAAAAAAATAATTTGGGTACATAAGCTCTATGCAGTCTTTACAGAATATGGGACTTCCAGCAAGGGCCCTCCAAAGAGATCAAGCTTAAGGATAGCTAGTTCACCCAGGTCACATTTTCTCCACCTAAACAGAAAGGAGTTGGCTGTTGTAGAAAGAAAACTCTAAATCAGTATCTGCCCCCCACCCCAAATAAAAGCACAACATCCAAACATGCACAATGCACACACATGCATGAAATGCAAAATTAGCTGGAGGAGAGAGATGGAGAAGCAAGAAAGAGGACTCTGGGAACAATGACTCTGCTTTAATATTCTTCACTAATATAATTTTTAAGGTGGTATCTAAATTTTTAAAATTAATTACTCTTAAAAGGAGAGTGTGTACATATATATATATGCATATGTGTGTGTATATTCCTTGTATTAGCAAAATATATTATAGGTTCATATGTAACAAAAATATGATTTTTAGTAAATTTTGGGTAGGTTGAATAACAAGACAGAATATAGCAACTGCTTAAAATAATTTAATAAACAGGTAATAATAAACTGTTTCATGATTTCTTATTATTATTTTGTTGTAGTGAGGGACTATGTAGAAGTGGGAAATAATAACATAGCCAAAGAATGAAAGATGAGTTCTTTAAACTCAACTTCACTGGGACGATTTTGCTGAGACAATTAAAATGGACATCACTCAATGATTTCTAGGCCATATCATATGTAGTGACAGCTGAATTTGCACAGATCTTGCTTAGGGTGACATAAAATACATTAATTTCTGCCCTTTGAAGTTCATTTTTTACCGGGTTCACAACGTTTACTATAAATTAGAAGACTTGAGATTAGAATTCACTCATTTGCTTTTTCCTTTGAATACGTTTTTTTTCCCTCTGAAGTTTACATTCAGGTTGGTGGAAAGGAAAGAGAATTGAAGTTATCCTCCAGCAATTATTAGCTATGATAAGGCCATACCTTGCAGGAAGACAATGAAGACCAGAAAGTGAGATCCTAAGCTGATGAGTCCATGTAGTAATGAGTCAAATTAAATGATGAAAATAATGACATTCATCCATATGTCATTTTTTTCCATCAAGAAATTGCACAGAATGACCAACACTCCCTCAAAATGCTAATTATACCTAGGATGGGTATCGATAAGTAAGACCAAAAAGTAATTAAGAAGCTGTCCTCCTCCCCCAACAACCTCTACCAAGAAAATGTGACTGCATTTTATTTCTGTCAGAACCTGATGTAGAGATTTCTTTCATATTTCAAAACAAAGAAAAGAAATCACAATTCAACAAAAGATATGAATAGGGAGTAAGAATTGAAGACAGAAGTAAATTCTCTAGGTAAAGAGAAAGAAAATCGAGAGCAAGTCTATACCTCATAGTGACCCCAATAGCACCATCAAAGAAAAGTCTCAAACTCACAGGCTAGATCTCTTGAACCTGTCTTTGTGACTAACACATCCCTTAGAGTTTGATGCCTGGATCTATATCTTTAAAATTCTATCTAGGTCATTTTCTTCATCATATCCTCCTGATGTTATCATCATTTAAGACATTATAAATACACCATTTTACTTTTAAAGCCATTTCTACTTCCTAATATCAAATAAAAAACCTAGGACTTGAGGGGAAAGAACATTTCATGAGACTGATGCTGTTATTCAAATCATTTCTACCTGAAGATTTATTGTAGTTATGCAAAATTCAATAAAAACAAATGAAGCCAATAAAAAGAGTACTTAATGATACAGTTAACAGACTCAACATGTGGTAAAGTACTATGAATAAATAAATAAAATGCCTTTCACCAACAAGTCAGTCAGATGACACAATTTTAAGCTGGAAACAACCCAACTCTATTAGAAAAGTTAATTACATTGCTACTGATGATACCACCTATAAGGAAATGTGCCATGAATTGGGATGTATGATTAACTGTACAACCTGCTCCTGAGGTAAAACCCAAAAGGTACTGGGCAAGGCTATTTCATATTTGTTCAACTTTCATGACTCTTATGCTGGGAACTCCTAACATAATAAACCATTAGCAGAATGTATAGGTGTTGATTACCTTATAAGTCAGTCTGTCTCTGTCTCTCCATTTCCATAGAAATTTAGAATAACATTCCTATATTCCCATGAACCCCAGAGGTTTAAAAAACCACAAACAACTTTGATGATATATATTAAAATATGAACTATATCTTTCATTTTAATACCTCCATCTGTCCATATAGATTTCCTATATCTGAGTAGAAAGGAAAGAGGGAAGGCAAACCATCTTTATGGTGACTACTGGCTAGACATTGTTTTATGCATTATTTCACAAGTAAGGAATTATGGATAAGGCCATGGCTTTGTTCAATGGAAGCATTAAACCAACTCTGTTTAGAAAAATTAATAGTGTTTGGGAAAAATTATTTTTGGTCAGATATTATCCCTCTCTTCTTTGGATTACTGAAGTAGGTTATATTTTTATTGTATCGTTTGTTATATTTTTATTATGGTTATAACACTAGCCTGTCGATTCCTTAAGAGTAGGAATGTTGTCTTCTCAATGTTTTATCTTCTGCAGTCCTGCGTGTGGCAATGAGTACAACTTGGGCGCTCAGTAAAATTTGTGAAATAATTAAACATCTCATCAAATACACAGTAGCTCTTGAATTTGTCTCCAATCTCTCATGATTTTCCCCTCTAATACAATGTATTATACCATTTTATTCGTGTGTATTAATATTGGACAATGCACATATTTGAAAAAGAAAAGTAATTCAAACAATAAAGTTATTCACTTATAACATATCTTTAAAATCCCCTTATAAAAGCGACCTTCCTGATTATTATGAATGATGATATTTTCCAGGAATTTATGGATTTCCTATTGCCGATTTGAAATGAGAAAGATGCTGTAGAGAAGACAACTATCTATCTATCTAGCTAGCTAGTTAGCTAGCTGTAGAGAAGACATCTAATTATCTATCTATCTATCTATCTATCTATCTATCTATCTATCATCTATCTATCTATCTATCTGCATGTTTTCATGATCTCTCTGCTTCTAGTCCTTCCTTAGCTTCCAGAGATGGGATGATCCTTTCACAAACAAATCTAGTAATGTCAGTCTGTATCATACAAACAACTAGGTAATCATGTTAGATTATGTTATTATCCATAATATATTCTCTTTCTTTTCTAATAACAGAGCAAGATTAGTAGACATTCCTGATGAAATAGTAACCACGGTTTCTCTCAAATTTGCAGTCTACCTGAAAATTAGCAGAATGTATAGGTGTTGATTACCTATACATTATCCATTAGAGGTGGATCATGTTAGACTTAGCTGCAGCTCACCTGCCAGCCTCAGTTCTACCAAAAGCCCAGAGTTAGTCAGTGATCCACCTGAACCTATCTATTTTCAGAAACCCAAAAATATCATCAATGTTTACAAGGAGGTAAAAACATGCACTTTGCTCTCATTTTATTCATTTCATTTTGCATTTATTCTTTTTATAGGTCTGGTCCCTAGTGACTTCTAGGAGCTTAAGTGTGAGACACTGGTTGTATAACTTTGAAGACCTATTAATTAACACAGCACTGTTAACAAGGAAAGAAGCCAACAGAAGTTTTTTTCTGAATAAATATTTTTCAAACAGAAGTATTCTCTATAGAATCTAAAAACCAAAAATTAGGTTATTATTCACAAAAAGTAAATCTAAAATGAAATTTTAGATTCCCAAGAAAATTGAAGAACTGCTTCCATTACTTTTCTTATGGCTTTATACCTTTAGTTTTTTTTATTTCAATAATAATAATAGTACTGCCTTTTAAATTTCTTGCTCAAAAACAATACAAAGCCATGTAAAAATCATATATAAGAAGCTCATACATTTCAAAAAATTTAAAGCAAGCATTGATATAAGCCAACAATTTAAATCAAATAGTAAGTCATCCTTATATTTTGAAACCGAACCAATTCTTAGAAGAGTTGTTTATTTTGTTTTAACCTCTAGGCTGAGTGTTAACGGTTACTAGTCTTTGTGACTGATAACTATCTTAAACCATAGTAAAAATCAATATATGGTACCATTTTGCTGATGATGCTATAGACTAAAGGCTAAAATTTAACTTTTCACTTTGTGGTTTCTGGTATATGCCTGAGTATTATTTTGTTTTGTTTTTCCTTCCATTTTGGATTTGGGACAAGAAAAAAATCCATTTTTAGTAAATGCTTACTTTTAAAATAAGACAGTCTCCTTTTCACTGCTTCACAGATCTGTTTCACTGAAAATGGCCAAGAGCATTGAACTTCAATATAAGAGTAGAGAGTAGTTTTCCCAACTGCATAAATGTATTATGCTCTGGACACTCTGAACTATTGACCTTCCCTATGAGAGAGATGCTGCTAAAATGTCAGTTAATCATAAAGCAGTTCCACAATGGGTTACCCAGAAGCAGAAGGCAATTTAAAAGAGCAATTTTAACATGCAATTGTCAAAGCATGCAACACAGACAATTTCTGATGATGGCATATTTTATTTCCATTTAATAAGGGAAAGAGAAACTGTATTTGCCTAGCTTCTATACCAGATGGTATACCCAGAGGAAACAGACACACAGAAAAGAAAAGCAAGCATACTTTCTCTCATTGTTCACTGGAGTTTCTGAATTACTTCCCTTTTAAGACAAATTAAAAATTTATGAAGTACCTGAAGAAACATTACGTAAACAATAGCATAGGTCAGAGTATAAAGTAACAGTGAAATAATCATACCCCTCAGGTTCCTAGAGAAGCATGAGGTAGGCCTCAGTGGCTTCAGCCACCGTAGGCTGTAATTACCACCTCTCCTAAGTCAGAGATCCTGAAGCAACTAATTGCAGTTACCAAATGATTATAATTCACTTTGGAAGGAAAACAAACAAACAAACAAAGAAAAAGTTTTGGCAACCAGACAGGACATTTTCAGAAAAGGATAAAATAAAATACTTTTACACTTCAACTGTTTAAAGTATTTAAAACACAGCATATGTTGGAGAGTTAAGCACTAATCAATTGGGCTTTCAATAAATGTGAAGTTGCAAATATTAACCTATGTTTTCTCAGAGAATAAGTTAGCCACGCAGACTCTATTTTTTAAAATGTACATCTCTTCCAGACTTTACTTGTTGTGCTTTTATTTACTCATGCTATACTATTATAAGAGGAAGAAAAATCACCTATGATAGGAATAAGAGGAATAAGTATTAAGGCCGTTAAAGTCTGAGAAAAGGAGTTGAGGTCCATCTGTCTGATATTGGACAAGTCACTGTTTTGTTTTTGTTTCTTGAGTCTTAAATTCACCAACTAATAAGTGAGAAAACAATATATCTCACAGGATTGGTGTGAAAATAAAATACCATGATACATTCACTTCATATGTTGATTCTACAGTAGCATTAATCCATACTTGGCCACAAAAAAACCTACATTTTCTTTTGAAAATGTAAAATTTATTTATTAATATAAATAGGGAAAAACCTTTGTATTGACTTGCTGGAAAATTAAATAATTTTTCAAATTAAATAATAATTTGACAGATTTAAATAATAATTTGACAGATTTCCATCAAATAAACAACATTTACTATTATCAGAAATAAAAGGTCAATGCCTCAAATACCTTAAAACGGAATTTTAAAAACAGTAAATTGTAAGTAACTTACTTTTTGATTGGTACTTATTTTTAAAGCCACCTAGTCTAATATGCAGGGATTATTAAAATAGCTACTTCAAAATTATCAACATTTATCTAATCAGATCATATTAATGGCAAATTCTACAACTGTAACATGGAATAGTCCCAGTCCTAATTAAAAAAGAATGGTTTATAAATCTAGTATTCAGTTCCTCTTATAGAACCAGTATTTAGGCATGCAGAATTTAACAGAATTAGATGGTAACTTCCTCCAAAGGTTATTTTTGGAGTCTCAAAGGTATTTCCCAAGATTATGAAGCATTTATAAGTTTTTGCACTCTGTACTAAAATTCAGTTAATATCATAGTTAACATAAACTGTGTTCTATTTTGTTGATATGAACTTCTGGGCTGAGGCCAGTAGTGGTATTCGTAATTTCAAGTCTGGGGGACCTGAAATTTGGGGAAAGGTAAATGGATCTTAAAGAAGGGAAGTGGATGGACATACATCATAATTCTAACTAACACTGACTCTGTATTTAATTATACTATATATCAATTATGTTCCATTTCTTTTTATAGACTGTTTAAAAATTAATACAATATATGCTTCCATAAGCTTCTGTTTCTTTTCTAATAACAGAGCAAGATTAGTAGACATTCCTGATGAAATAATAACCATGGTTTCTCTCAAATTTGCAGTCTACCTGAAAATCTAGTCTATAGGTACTTCCCTCCCCAAAAATCTTGCAGACATACCTTATGAGGACATTAATTAGCTATAATAAACATGTGTGATAAAGATTCATTACATGTGAAAGATAGTTTTAAAAACAAATAAACTTAATACTGTTGGGAGTAAAAGTACAAGGGATTGAGCCTGAAAGCATTTTATGCTACAAAGAATACAAAAATTAAATGTTTCTCAGAAAAAGAATCAGATAAAAAGACAGTATAATTCCAAAATATCAAGACATTTTTAAGTTAGAAAGCAGCTATGGGCCAGGCACGGTAGCTCACGGCTGTAATTCAAGCACTTTGGTAGGCCGAGGCAGGCAGATCACTTGAGTTCAGGAGTTCGAGACCAGCTCGGCCAACATGGTGAAACCCATCTCTACAAAAATACAAAAATTAGCTGGCCATGGTAACGCGTGCCTATAATCCCAGCTACTCGGGAAGTTGAGACAGGAGAATTGCTTGAACGCAGGAGGCAGAGGTTGCCGTGAGCCAAGATCGCACCACTGCACTCTAGCCTGGACAATAGAGCAAGACAAGAAAGCAGCTACGAGTGTAAGTTAACTGTCCTCGTCCCCTCTCACATAGATAAGGCTATTCTCAGAATAAAACACTTCAAAGCACTTTATAGTAATATTTTTACTTAAACAGTCCAAAGTCCACTCAGAACATAAGCATAGGGATAAATCACTATTCATTAACATGTTTTTATCCACTTAACACAGTATAACTGGCTTTAAAACACAATATTATTTACATGCAAGCTCCATGGCTTTCACATCTGGAACCAATTTCAAATAATTCCTAATGTGGTAATGCTAATTTTTTAAAGACCTATTTTGACGAAAATAAAAAAATAAAGCAGGTGAGATACTTAAAGTAGTTTGGGCGCAGGAAGTCAAGAGGGAAATCACTGGAATATCAAATTGTCAAAATTGTTACAATTTATATATACATTATAAATGTATGTACATGTAGAAAAGTGTAATTTTATTAGAAAACATATGTATGCAATATTCTTAGTAAAATGGACTCCATTGTTATTTTTCACATTAGCATGGGATATTAATTTTGGAATAGAGAGTGAACTAACTTTTAGTTTCCAAATTGCTTCCTCTTTAAATGATTTCTCTGACTAGTTGAGATTATGGGGTCAACTTGCCTCTCCCTCAGAAAGTTTATCTTCTATCACAGAAACAATTTGTCACGTGACCCTTTCATAGACATACAGAATATTTGAAAAGCACATAGACATACAGAATATTTGAAAAGCAAATTGTATGATTTAGGCTGGGCCATGGAAATTTACCCAACATCTTCTAGCTTAAGCTCCTTTTCAACCACCAGATAAATGTACACGGCAATCAGCAAATTATTGGACTCTCTATCATCTAAGTCTCAGGCTAATAGTTGAGAAGTTAAATGTCCTATTAGTGAACATCTTTCAGCAGGAACTTTTGATATATAAATATTATGCTGGATTTAAAAATATGTGTTGCAATACATCAGGTAACTGAATGGGTTTTGCTTGGATTGTAGCTCAGTACTCCTGGTGGGTAGCCCAACAATACTGTCAATGATAAACAGATGCTCAAGTATCAAAAGACAAAATAAACACTACACTAAAAATGCACTCAAGTAACTTAGATATTTAAACTTTTTATTGGCTTTTAATTAATAGCTAACAATTCCTCCCATTATAACATGGTCAAGAACCAGGATGTCTGGTTATATATAATTTTTGAATTTTTATTTTTTGTGTTTTCTCCATATGCTATTATTTTCACTACTCAGTTTTAGTCATGAGGAAGGCAATAGAAAGGCTTAAAATGTAAGGAAAATCTCTCTGTGTTCTGCAGCTGGGTGTCAAGCTCCTGAGGTAATCCTCAACAACAGCACATTCTGAAGAAAATAGTTATCTCACCGAGGCATTGTCCAGAGTAACTTTTCTTATCCATATTGTAAGATGTGGCCTTTACACTGACTGTAACAAAATTACTGAGGGAGAGAATTTCCACGTGGTAAAAAATTATTCGGTATTTGCTTGAACTAAAATGATCTTTTCTCTCAATACTACTTTCAATTACAGCTATCAGAAATCTTTGGACTGAATATGTAGCAGGCTCACCAAAATTACCATGCCAAAAAAGGACTCTAGATTCATAATAATAATGGATTGAGAATAGAGAAGCACTCCCATGTCCTCAAATCAGTCAAATTATGACATAAGGTGATGATTTACCTAATTCATTGGAACTCTTAATAGTGCGACTATATCATATATCAAATAATGAGAACCTTCAACACTGCATGTATTAATGTGTCTTATGCTAGATTCCTTCACAAAGTAGAATGGCCTGCTACCCAGTCTTACCTGCGCATTTTGTTCTGGTGATTAGTGGAGGTCCTGGGAGCCCTGTTCCACCTTCACCAGGTCTTGTAAGTAGAACTCGGATCTCATATTCGGTATCTGGATCTAAATGCCATAATTTGTAAGTTGGAGCATTGACTGCGTGGGTTTCTGTCCAGGATCCTGATGTCATTCGGTACTCTACTTCTTTCAGGATGATAGGACCATCGCCAATAATTGAGTTGGCATTTAGTTGGATCAGCAAATATGTAGGACCAACACCAAGCAGCTGAGGAGGAGCAATGGGTCTTGGCGGTTCTAGGAGAGATGAGTGTGCACTTCAATTAGTAAGATTTAAAACAATACATAGATGTATTAGTGTCTAATAAGGCCTAAATGCTTAATGGATCATTTATAAGATATGCATAATAAATACTTTATTTTATTTTATTTTATTTTTTTGAGACGGAGTCTCGCTCTGTCGCCCAGGCTGGAGTGCAGTGGCGCAATCTCGGCTCACTGCAAGCTCCGCCTCCCGGGTTCACGCCATTCTCCTGCCTCAGCCTCTCTGAGTAGCTGGGACTACAGGCGCCCACCACCGCGCCCGGCTAATTTTTTGTATTTTTAGTAGAGACAGGGTTTCACCGTGGTCTCGATCTCCTGACCTCGTGATCCGCCCGCCTCGGCCTCCCAAAGTGCTGGGATTACAAGCGTGAGCCACCGCGCCCGGCCCCATAATAAATACTTTAAAGAAAACTAGAAGATGCATGATCTGACAACTGTACTTTTAAAGAATATATCATTTTGCAGGTGCATATGACCATTTTAATATAATTTTTCCTGCATTGAAAACACATTTTTTCAGGAGATCACCTTGAAAAGTCACAGTATACAAAGGAAATAAAAAAGAAAATATTTAGATATGGATAGATCTAATGAGCTACTAAGAGAGTAGAGTTGATCTTTGACAATTTATTTCATTCACAAACTATGCCCAAGAGGTATTTTTCTTTTTGCTTTCCTTGTTACTTCTTCACAGTTTCTACAGATGAGTAAAGGAAGAAAGAATAACATAACTGAACTCAGAAACTGATGCCAGGTGCTAACTTGCTTCTACAAACCTGCCTCACAGTATGACAAATTTAAATTTACACCTAGGCACAATCACAAATCATTAAACATCACTACTCTTTGGGAGCAGCATAAGGTAAGGCAATTCACCAACTATTAAACTCAAATGTCAAAGGTGCATTATAATTTAATCTTGGATATCTTAAGATATTTTGCTTGAAACTTTGGAAAACATTATTTCAATGTTTGGATTTACAGAAATGATGAATGATATATTAAGGCACTTTTTTTTTCTTTCATTAGAACAATGTCACTGAAATGAGACACCGAACTTCATGAAGGACTCAACAGCTATAGCTCTGTTCATATGGTCTTTCCACAAGGGATAACTCATGAAGCTCTTTGAATTCCTGGAACACTTCTCACTTTTCTCAGGAAAGTCAAAAGACCTAAAGAAAGTGTTAATCTTAATAAAGTAGTAATTGCTCAAAAATTGATTTAAAAGTTTTTTTTAAGAGTTGGAGCGAATCACATAAACTATTAAACACAACCACAAAATGCTCCCTCACCCCAACCCACTACAGGTATGGGGTGGACTGAAGAAGGCGCAAATAGAGGGAAGTCATGAGCACATAATCAATATATTTCTAGTTGGATTTTTTATTTCAATAGCAATGCATTGCATGAAAAAAATACAATGCAAACAAGGCCTGTAGATAGGTTTTACTTTCTTATGCAGGTTTAAATGAAACAAGAATGTTCAGGTGCAGACCAGGATTTTCTTTTTAACCCTAATTGTATAAAAGTATAGTTTCTAGCTTAAAAGCCTCTGAATTACAAACAACCTTAAAATTAGGAATAAGATTACCTGGTCTGTACAGCTACACATGCTAAAGTAATTTTCAAGAAGATTCTTTCAAAATTCATATGATAAATATTAATTGAGTAGCTATTAATTGTTAGGCTGTCCTACACATTGGGTATCCATATAACATTGTAGGGGAGACATAGTAAAAAGAAATCAATGAATTCATTATTTTATTTTTTTTTTTATTATACTTTAGGTTTTAGGGTACATGTGCACAATGTGCAGGTCTGTTACATATGTATCCATGTGCCATGTTGATTTCCTGCACCCATTAACTCGTCATTTAGCATTAGGTATATCTCCTAATGCTGTCCCTCCCCCCTCCCCCCACCCCACAACAGTCGCTGGAATGTGATGTTCCCCTTCCTGTGTCCATGAGTTCTCATTGTTCAATTCCCACCTGTGAGTGAGAACATGCGGTGTTTGGTTTTTTGTCCTTGCGATAGTTTACTGAGAATGATGTTTTCCAGTTTCATCCATGTCCCTACAAAGGACATGAACTCATCATTTTTATGGCTGCATAGTATTCCATGGTGTATATGTGCCACATTTTCTTAATCCAGTCTATCGTTGTTGGACATTTGGGTTGGTTCCAACACTTTGCTATTGTGAATAGTGCTGCAATAAACATACGTGTGCATGTGTCTTTATAGCAGCATGATTTATAGTCCTTTGGGTATATACCCAGTAATGGGATGGCTGGGTCAAATGGTATTTCTAGTTCTAGATCCCTGAGGAATCGCCACACTGACTTCCACAATGGTTGAACTAGTTTACAGTCCCACCAACAGTGTAAAAGTGTTCCTATTTCTCCACATCCTCTCCAGCACCTGTTGTTTCCTGATTTTTTAATGATGGCCATTCTAACTGGTGTGAGATGGTATCTCACTGTGGTTTTGATTTGCATTTCTCTGATGGCCAGTGATGATGAGCATTTCTTCATGTGTTTTTTGGCTGCATAAATGTCTTCTTTTGAGAAGTGTCTGTTCATGTCCTTTGCCCACTTCTTGATGGGGTTGTTTGTTTTTTTCTTGTAAATTTGTTTGAGTTCATTGTAGATTCTGGATATTAGCCCTTTGTCAGATGAGTAGGTTGCAAAAATTTTCTCCCATTCTGTAGGTTTCCTGTTCACTCTGATGGTAGTTTCTTTTGCTGTGCAGAAGCTCTTTAGTTTAATTAGATCCCATTTGTCAATTTTGGCTTTTGTTGCCATTGCTTTTGGTGTTTTAGACATGAAGTCCTTGCCCACACCTATGGCCTGAATGGTATTGCCTAGGTTTTCTTGTAGGATTTTAATGGTTTTAGGTCTAACATGTAAGTCTTTAATCCATCTTGAATTAATTTTTGTATAAGGTGTAAGGAAGGGATCCAGTTGCAGCTTTCTACATATGGCTAGCCAGTTTTCCCAGCACCATTTATTAAATAGGGAATCCTTTCCCCATTGCTTGTTTTTGTCAGGTTTGTCAAAGATCAGATAGTTGTAGATATGCGGCATCATTTCTGAGGGCTCTGTTCTGTTCCATTGATCTATATCTCTGTTGTGGTACCAGTACCATGCTGTTTTGGTTACTGTAGCCTTGTAGTATAGTTTGAAATCAGGTAGCGTGATGCCTCCAGCTTTGTTCTTTTGGCTTAGGATTGACTTGGTGATGCGGGCTCTTTTTTGGTTCCATATGAACTTTAAAGTAGTTTTTTCCAATTCTGTGAAGAAAGTCATTGGTAGCTTGATGGGGATGGCATTGAATCTATAAATTACTTTGGGCAGTATGGCCATTTTCACGATATTGATTCTTCCAACCCATGAGCATGGAATGTTCTTCCATTTGTTTGTATCCTCTTTTATTTCATTGAGCAGTGGTTTGTAGTTCTCCTTGAAGAGGTCCTTCACATCCCTTGTAAGTTGGATTCCTAGGTATTTTATTCTCTTTGAAGCAATTGTGAATGGGAGTTCACTCATGATTTGGCTCTCTGTTTGCCTGTGATTGGTGTACAACAATGCTTGTGATTTTTGTACATTGATTTTGAATTGACCACATAGTTGGAAGTAAAGCTCTCCTCAGCAAATGTAAAAGAACAGAAATTATAACAAACTGTCTCTCAGACCACAGTGCAATCAAACTAGAACTCAGGATTAAAAAACTCACTCAAAACCGCTCAACTACATGGAAACTGAACAACCTGCTCCTGAATGACTATTGGGTACATAATGAAATGAAGGCAGAAATAAAGATGTTCTTTGAAACCAATGAGAACAAAGACACAACATACCAGAATCTCTGGGACACATTCAAAGCAGTGTGTAGAGGGAAATTTATAGCACTAAATGCCCACAAGAGAAAGCAAGAGAGATCCAAAATTGACACCCTAACATCACAATTAAAAGAACTAGAAAAGCAAGAGCAAACACATTCAAAAGCTAGCAGAAGGCTAGAAATAACTAAAATCAGAGCAGAACTGAAGGAAATAGAGACACAAAAAACCCTACAAAAAATTAATGAATCCAGGAGCTGGTTTTTTGAGAAGATCAACAAAATTGATAGACCGCTAGCAAGACTAATAAAGAAAAAAAGAGAGAAGAATCAAATAGATGCAATAAAAAATGAAAAAGGGGATATCACCACCGATCCCACAGAAATACAATCTACCATCAGAGAATACTACAAACACCTCTATGCAAATAAACTAGAAAATCTAGAAGAAATGGATAAATTCCTCGACAAATACACCCTCCCAAGACTAAATCAGGAAGAAGTCGAATCTCTGAATAGACCAATAACAGGTTCTGAAATTGTGGCAATAATCAACAGCTTACCAACCAAAAAGAGTCCAGGACCTGATGGATTCACAGCTGAATTCTACCAGAGGTACAAGAAGGAACTGGTACCATTCCTTCTGAAACTATTCCAATCGATAGAAAAAGAGGGAATCCTCCCTAACACATTTTATGAAGCCAGCATTGTCCTGATACCAAAGCCAGGCAGAAACACAACCAAAAAAGAGAATTTTAGACCAATATCCCTGATGAACATTGATGCAAAAATCCTCAATAAAATACTGGCAAACCGAATCCAGCAGCACATCAAAAAGCTTATCCACCATGATCAAGTGGGCTTCATCCCTGGGATGCAAGGCTGGTTCAACATACGCAAATCAATAAAGGTAATCCAGCATATAAACAGAACCAAAGACAAAAACCACATGATTATCTCAATAGATGCAGAAAAGGCCTTTGACAAAATTCAACAACCCTTCATGCTAAAAACTCTCAATAAATTAGGTATTGATGGGATGTATCTCAAAATAATAAGAGCTATCTACGACAAACCCACAGCCAATATCATACTGAATGGGCAAAAACTGGAAGCATTCCCTCTGAAAACTGGCACAAGACAGGGATGCCCTCTCTCACCACTCCTATTCAACATAGTGCTGGAAGTTCTGGCCAGAGCAATCAGGCAGGAGAAGGAAATAAAGGGTATTCAATTAGGAAAAGAGGAAGTCAAACTGTCCCTGTTTGCAGATGACATGATTGTATATCTAGAAAATCCCATTGTCTCAGCCCAAAATCTCCTTAAGCTGATTAGCAACTTCAGCAAAGTCTCAGGATACAAAATGAATTCATTATTTTAAACTGAAATTTATATGGGAAACAAAAAGAAGACTCTGATAAATAATGAATGTAATATCAATATTTTTCTGTCCAAAATCACTTGAAGGACATAAGTAACTCTTCGCACGTATTCACGGCTCATTATGGCAATAACTTTTAAACTAATTATTGGTAGAACCACATGACCTTGGGATTCACTGGGCTCATGTTTAAAACAAAAACAAAACTAAGATCAAAGATGATAACATATGCTATATGAAGTGTAAACATTTATAATTTCAATACAAAAGTAGTTAACACACGATTTATAAACTTTAACTACAACGTCCATTCCTGACAATTTGCAAATTGTTTCAACAATATGTAGTCAAAATTGCACAGTAGGTGAACTCTTCCCAATTTCATGACTGAATTCAACGGAGAAGTTATTCACAGAAGAAAAAAGTTTGAATAAAATAAACACAGTTTAGAATTTTCATTTATCAACTACGAAAGATAGAGCTAGACATTTCATACCATGAAATTTTACCAACTGCTCTAACAACTTTTATACTCAGAGTTTTAAAAAGTTTTTGTAGACAGGGAGAAAGTTGATATATTCTCAAACCCTAAACTAAAATAAAACTGAATTGAGAAATGAACATAATAGAAAAAATGTAAATGTCTTCCGAGATTACCTAAATGCTGCACATATTTTAAGAAGCAGTCTGTATTTTGTGAATAAACTGAGTTGCCTCATATGTGCAATGTTTGTTTTCATTCCAGATGGCTCATATACTAACTAATTTAAGTAGGAAAGAATGTTAAATTCACAGCTCACTGGGGTTCTACCCCAGTGTAGGATAGAATAAACAGGAAAAATATGCCAAGTGAATTATACATAACAAACCTTGGTTAATCATAAATTTATAGATATTCTGAAACCTGAACTTATGTGTGTATATCAAATGTTAAATCTCACCAATCAAATCTCTGCACACTCTTGCTATGGAAAATAAGGAGAAAACCTAAGAGGAGAGCAGAAGATGAGAGAGGAAGGAAAGAAAAAAATAGCCATACCACAACATAAGAAACAAGTGAAAGAAAGAAGAGAAATAAGTGAAAAAGTAAAGGATAACATTAATTCCAACATTTCTATCTTTAAGGAAGTGACATATAAAAGAAAACAAAAATTTGTAGTCTGGAAACCTAATATGAAAAAAATGCTTACACGTTAATAGCTGTGTAATCTTAAATATGTTATTCAACTTTTTCATATTTTAATTTCTTCATTCGTGCACTAGGCATTATTTGAAGAAGTTTTGAAGACTCAACTCCTAAACACACCAACAAGCCCTGTGTGATGCTAGGTTGCTTTGTTCTGTTTTGCCATATAGCATATACATTTTAACACTGAAAATTAATATTCAACACTAGTGTTGTTTGTATATGAAGAAATGAGTTTGATGTAATCAGTCAAGACTTGGTCAGAAGGGTAGTAGTTCACCCTGGCCAGTTTTACATCTCACTTGCCATGGTCAGGCCAAAAATGGGGGCAGTCCTGCATCAAAGCAATTGCTCAAATTTGGAAATGTGGCAATGTTAAAAGAGGCTTAAAAGCATATATATTGATTAACAGCAAGATTTTAAGATGTAAAATCTAACATTAATGAGGCTAATATACCACTACATATTAAATTTTTATTTTGGAGGTAAAAAGTAGCTTTATATTCGCATATGTATTTTGTTTTCAGGCCCTTGAGAACAATGGGGCTTATTTAGAAAATCTCTATTCATTTCAAAAAATTATGCATGAATTTTAATCAGTTCACAAATGAACAAATAATTGTTCTGCAGCAATATTAATATTCTTCATAACGGTACACAACCAGACCCAGAAGTGAGGTGTGAATAAACCCCAGTTGTACAGGAGGTATCAACTGAAGCATGCAATCCCCAAAATATAAGATAAACTTTGCCGATGCTACCAATTAACTTTCAATTAATGACTAACATTCATTATTCTAGAACTGAACCTATGATAAAACCCCAATTATATATTCAAATTGTTTTGTTTTTATTTCAAATAATTTTTAAAAGTGTCTTGAAATCAAGCAAATCATTATGGAAAAAATACTCCCATTCAGTTATTCCTATTATAATGCTATTTTACAAACACATGTATCACTTAGCAAAATTCAGTTAACTAATAAAATGCAGAATAAGAAATAGAAGCCACAAATCCAGGAAAAGTCAGCAACAAAGTAAATGTCAAGGCAAAAAATACTTCTAGATTTAATTTCCCAATTAGATAAATTAAATACCTCTCAATCCTACCTCCTTCCTAAGGGTTTTATTTGTCAATGGGGCCTTGACATAAAGTATCCTAGGATTAGTCCTACCACTATAGAAGGAGGCAATGATACTACATTATTCTCCTATGGCTGCTGCAACAAATTACTACAGACTTGGTGGCTTAAAACAACAGAAATTCTCTCCAAGTCCTGGAAGCCACAAATCTGAAATCAGTACCACTTGGTCAAAATCTAGCTGTCAGAAGGCCGTACTTCCTATAAAGCCTCTAGGAAAAAATCAGTTGATTGAGTCTTCTAACTTTTGGTGGCGCTGGTATTCCTCTCTTGTGGCCACATCCCTCCAAATTCCTTTCATTTGTTCACATTGCCTTCTCCCTCCTGTCTGTAGTCAAGTCTCCCTCTGCCTTCCATATGGATATGGATGCTTGTGATTGCAGTTAGGGCCCATATGTATAATCCAGGATCTTCTCACCATTTCAACATCCTTAACTTAATCACACCTGCAAACATCATTTTTCCATATAAGGAACATTACAGGTTCCAAGGATTAGAATCTATTTCGGGGGCAATATTCAGCCTACCACAGACATGGACTATGATCTCATCCTTCCTCCTGCCAGATATTTCAACTCCACTTTTTCTCCAGTTGGTAGGAAGCTTGTGAGCAGAAAACACTTCACCTACAAAAGTTTCTTAGCTGGGTCCAGAGTAGCAGAGTATTTAAAAGTTAAGAATTTATATATATCATATTTTTCTCTTTTTTTTTTTTTTTTTTTTTTTTTTTTTGAGACAGAGTCTCATCTGTTACCCAGGCTGGAGAGCAATGGAGCAGTCTCGGCTCACTGCAAACTCCGCCTCCTGGGTTCAAGCTATTCTCCTGCCTCAGCCTCCCAAATAGCTGGGACTACAGGTGCATGCCACCACACCCGGCTAATTTTTGTATTTTTTAGTAGAGACGGGGTTTCACTATATTGGCCAGGCTGGTCTCAAACTCCTGACCTCGTGACCCACCCACCTCAGCCTCCCAAAGTGCTGGGATTACAGGTGTGAGCCACCATACCCGGCCCATATTTTTCTTTTTACTATTTATTGTAAAAGGGATAAACAGAGATGATGAAAATTATGTTTTACAGGAGTCCACTGCTCTATTAACACATTCAACATTAGAATGCCTGCCTTGCAGACGGAATTTTTTTATTTGTTACCATTTGTTTACTTAAATGAAAGAATCACTTTGAAGTCAGTTTTACTCTGTTTCTTTATAATTTCCCTCACTAAAATTTTTTTTTTTTTTTTTTTTTTTGAGACGGAGTCTCGCTCCATCGCCCAGGCTGGAGTGCAGTGGCACAATCTCGGCTCACTGCAAGCTCCGCCTCCCGGGTTCACGCCATTCTCCTGCCTCAGCCTGAGTAGCTGGGACTACAGGCGTCCGCCACCATGCCCA
Organism: Symphalangus syndactylus; assembly: GCF_028878055.3. Taxonomy (NCBI): domain Eukaryota; kingdom Metazoa; phylum Chordata; class Mammalia; order Primates; family Hylobatidae; genus Symphalangus; species Symphalangus syndactylus. The sequence goes on from NC_072424.2 coordinate 105,951,140, forward strand.
GCTAATTTTTTTGTATTTTTTAGTAGAGATGGGGTTTCACCGTGGTCTCGATCTCCTGACCTCGTGATCCGCCCGCCTCGGCCTCCCAAAGTTCTGGGATTACAAGTGTGAGCCACCGCGCCCGGCCTCCCTCACTAAAATTTTTATCCAGTTCTGGTTCCTGTTAGACAACAAATTCACAATGCTTCCCATTGTTTAATTTTCTTCCCTATCACCTACTAGAAGTGCAAGTAAATGGACATGAGAGAGGCTAAGGGGAAGAAGAATGACATCATTGGACCATCTAATTCAGGCATTTATCAGCTATCCTACAGTAATTTTTAAATGATTTTAAATTATGTCAACAAGTTGGTAACATAATTTAATAAATTCTTGAGCATTTCAAGAAACTTAATATTACTGATGAATAGAAAGATGACCTTTGCTCCCGTAACAAACGGAAAGCAGGTTATTCGTATTTAGAAGCAATTTATTTGGATATTTAATATCATATGTATAACAACACAATTTAACTTTTCCTTAGATGTTAAAATAAGAAGTGTACATTTGAAAATTTTAGATTTAATAAGGTTTCTCCTACACTGCCAGTTTAAAAACTGCAACCCAGATATATTTATGAGAATTCTTTCATGATTTCACACTGTTATTTTTCTGATACTTCAAATTTTCAGTTCTCACAAGTTCCTTAGGCAGCCAAACAACTCATCATAAATTTAGCTCATATTTTAGCTCACAATGTAGTCAGCAAATTCTATAAATTTTTTAATCTAAATTACTATTAAGTTTTATTTACTTTGTACACTGATAGAATTGAGTTAAATTTGTTTTTATTATGTTAAAATCTATTCTTAAGCCCATCAATTCAAGTGATAGATATCTTTTTTTTTTTTGACAGAGTCTCGCTCTGTTATCCAGGCTGGAGTGCAGTGGTGTGATCTTGGCTCACCACAACCTTGTCCTCCCAGAGTCAAGCAATTCTCCTGCCTCAGCCTCCCAAGTAGCTGGGATTACAGATACATGCCACCATGCCTGGCTAATTTTTGTATTTTTAGTAGAGATGGGCCAGGCTGGTCTGAAACTCCTGACCGCAGGTGATATGCCCACCTCGGCCTCCCAGAGTGCTGGGATTACAGTTGTGAGCCACCAGGCCTGGCCTGGAGACCTTTTTCAAATCATATTTCTCAGGTGGCTCATAAGCTTTACTGGTCAAATAAAGTTAATGCTAAGACACCACAAAGTTTGGGTGTTGGCTGATCTGAGGCCCCTATGTCAGTACCTATGTAGGTATCAGTCAGAAGGAGCTACCACTATCTATTACCATCTCTATGAAAATTCAACAGGTGTCTGCCTATAGCTATGATGAACTAAAGAAAGAGTGTGTACTGTGCCTCACTGCCTATGCTTACAATATTTCACACACGAGTAACTTCTGAGAACCATGAAATAAGCACACATGATTTCACAGTGGTAAGTAGGTAGAAAACTTTAGATAAAAGGGGAAAAAAGAATTACAAATAATAAAGTGTCTATTTAATGGGATATTATATGTTTGTTTATACTATATTTTTATTACTGTTAATTATATTCAGCTAAACAGAGTTTCTTCATTCTCTCCCAGTGGCTCCCTACTGGGGGCAATTATTCAAAAGCCAGGCATAGAAAGACAAATACTGCATGATCTCACTTATATGTGAAATCTAAAAAACTTGAACTCATAGAAGCAGAGAGTAGAATGGTGGTTACCAGGGGCACCGGGGCAGGGCAGGGAGGGGAGTTTGTAGGGAAATGGAGAGATGTTCAAAGTGTACAGAATTTGTTCAGACGAATAAGTTTTGGAGATCTACTATAACTATAATATAGATAAGTATAATTAATACTAATGTATTATATACTTCAACATTTCTACGAGAGTAGATATTAAATATTCTCACCACAAATAAATGGTGAGATGATAAATATATGTTAATTAGCTTGATAATTATTTCAAATTGTATACATATACCAAAAGACCACATTGTACAACTTAAATATATTCAATTTTATTTGTTAATTATAACTTAATAAATCTGAAGCGGAAAAAAAATCTCTAGTCCAAAACAATAATAGGTTCCTCTGGAACAGCTCAACAATGTAGAAAATAATTTTAACAATGCTGAAAACAATAAATTCACCACTTATCCCTACCTAAAACTGTATCACTTATATTTCCATTTTTCCAAAGGGCAATGGAGCAGAATTTTGAGGAGGAGAGTGCAAGCTCTGTGGCTGTGGCAGTGATCATTTATTCACACCGGCTTGACTGTGGCCAGGGAAACACAGGGAAATGGGCACGTGAGTACACGAATTGCTCATAGGCAAGTGAACTGATAACAATACTTTTGGAAAATAATTTATGCATCAAGAAATAAATATGTGTAAAGTAACAACACTTTGGGAAATTTATCATAAGGAGATACTTTCAGTCTTTGCTTAAAAGTAAAGTAAAAATTTGATCAAAATAATCAATGATGGGAAAATGGGAGGTAAATCATGGTGTAACTTCTCAACAGACCAGAAGTCATAAAGATTATTAGTTTTCACTTTCAAAAGTAAAAAGCATATCCCTGAAAAAACAAAATCAGCAACCACCAAAAACAGAAGAAAATATACCAAAAAGTTAATAGCAGTGACCAGGGAACTCCAGGACCATGAGTGACTTAGCTTTTTCTTTTATCCTTGTTTTTCAATACAATTTATTATGTGCTCACAAAACATTCTCATCATTACATTCCCAGTGTTGCTTTCAGCACCTGACAAAGTTCAATACTATTATTATAGAATGAATGATTGCCTTAACAATGCCCCAAAGAAAAAAAGTTACCCATACCACCGTAAGAAAAACTTATCAGCTGGGAGCAGTGGCTCATGCCTGTAATCCTAGCATTTTAGGAGGCTGAGGAGGGCAAATCGCTTGAGCCCAGGAGTTTGAGACCAGGCTGCGCGACATGGTGAAATCCCATCTCCACAAAAAGTAGAGAAATCAGCCAGGTGTGGTGGCAGCTGTGGTCCCAGCTACTCGGGAGGCTGAGATGGGAAGATCACCTGAGCCTGGGAAAGTTGAGGCTGCAGTGAACCAGGATCATGCTACTGCACTCCAGCGTGGGCAACAGAATGAGACCCTATATCAGAAAAAGGGAAGGGAAGGGGAGTGGAGGGGAGGGGAGGGGAGGGCAGGGAGGAAGCGGGGAGGGAAGGGGAGGGGAGGGAGGAAGGGAGGAAGGGAAGAATGGAAGAAGGGAGGAAAGGAGGAAGGGAGGAAGGGAGGAAGGGAGGAAAGGAGGAAGGGAGGAAGGGAGGAAGGGAGGAAGGGAAGAAGGGAGGAAGGGAGGAAGGGAAGAAGGGAAGAAGGGAGGAAGAGAGGAAGGGAAGAAGGAAGGAAGAGAAGAAGGGAGAGGGGGAAGGAGGGAAGGAGGGAAGGAAGGAAGGAAAAAACTACGTAAATTCTACCTATTCCATATTTTAAAATGTACACTTCAATGTAAGAATCGACACTTGGAGAACACAATACCCAACTTTATTTATTTACTTATTTAATTTTCAGGTGTTAACATTAAGCCCTTAAAAAGTAAGATTTAACATCTCACGCTCTGAACAATGTAGCAAGCCAAATGCCCTGACACTGATACATAGCACCTACAAATTGTTACTCTTTAATTAAAAGAGTTAGTTGACCAGAACAAAAGAACACATTCTAAGCAACTGCTTAGTGACCTAGTGGAATCAAATGATTTATCCAGCTTGTAAAAAAAAATAAAAAATAAAAAAAAGGCACAGCTACAATTCTAGCATTAATTTTTTTTGCCTTTTTGACAAATCACATCAATTAAAATGTTTTAAGTATTTTCCATGTGAAGAAAACACTCCGATTTATATATTTTAAAACTAATTTGAATATACAAGATCAATAAGAAATTGTATATAATTGTACTAATACTTGTGTGTGCGTGTGTGTGTGTGTGTGTGTCCCTTGAACAAAAATTTAATTCAGGGTAGGAGAACATTCTGATGCTAAATATGCTGCTTTTCATATTCAACAATGATTTTGTCTCTCAAGTCGCTGTGTGACATGTATTCAGTTTTTGAAGTGCCAGATCTGTAGAATTACAGTATTTAATGTCTATGACATGGCTCTTTCCTGCTGCCTAAAGTGCTGAAATAAGAAGAATCATTTCAGCAATGAAACTGCAAATTTTGCATACTGAATTTTATATCCTATGCATTACCATGGCATTTTATTCACCTTGATTTAAAAACATTGCTGCAATAACTTTATTACCTGCTTGAAATAAGGCACAACTGCAGCATACTGTTTCAGATGTCAGCAGAAACTAAAACAAGGTTAGGTTCATATTTAGGGTGGATGAAAAGGTGATAGAATTTTAAAAAGTGAAGTACGTGTCCTTTAGCTCATAATCAAACTATAGGGAAACTAAAAAATAGTGTCTCATTTTGTCCAAAACTACTCTCTTCATTAATATCCATGTAGTGAATTGGTTTAGAATGATAAATTATCGCAATAATATATATATATATTATTATTATTATTATTTTTTGGAAACAGAGTCTTGCTCTGTCGCCCAGGCTAGCGTGCAGTGGCGCAATCTCGGCTCACTGCAAGCTCCACCTCCCGGGTTCATGCCATTCTCCTGCCTCAGCCTCCCGAGTAGCTGGGATTACAGGCGTGTGCCACCATGCCCGGCTAATTTTTCTGTATTTTTAGTAGAGATGGGGTTTCACCGTGTTAGCCAGGATGGTCTTGATCTCCTGACCTCGTGATCCACCCACCTCAGCCTCCCAAATTGCTGGGATTACAGGCATGAGCCACCGCACCCGGCCAATTACCGCAATAATTTTAACAACTTTACAAAAGCCTCTCTCAGTACTACAGTCAACATGGTGGCAAACCATGTTATGATGAAAGCTATGAATTCCTATGAATGACTCATAAGCTAATAAATACAGAAGATTTTTCTCATGGTCATTTAATACCTCATTTCAGCTTTGTCAGAGATCAAACTGTTCATAGTATTTCAAGAAAACAACATTCAGTTGATTGCAGGAATAACAATCAAGTCAGCAATAAACCTAGGAAATCCTTTAACTCTGTTCAGTTCACCGAAGTCTAGGGCCATAAACAGGTGATCACCTCACCATATCACCAGTCACCTTTAAGAGCTAGGAGACTTTTTAAAAAATACATGGTTGGAGAAAGGAAGGGAACTGTGTTTGTCAATGGCAATATATGTCCCAGTTACTTGTTGAATATGCCTAGATTATATAGTACTGGCTATTATTACATTCTAGATTATAGGCAAAAGGACTTGGAGTACAATAACACTATTCACATTCATTTTATGTTAATACATATTAAGACACAATGGCTGAATCCAGTAAACAAGGAGATATAATTTTAAAAAAATCTACTGCAAAATCTCTATAATGAGAATATAATCTCTATTTATAGATGTGTGTGTGTAGTATACATATATACAGACACATACACATATATAAATATATGTGATATGTATATATAATTTAAAAAATTATTATTTAAAATATCCTGAATCTTCCACATCTAGAATATAAATACATTTGTAAAATGTCATCAGCCTAAATTCCAAATTTTAAGAAATTTTAAAACTATGTAATTAGAAGATTTTTGTGACACTGAGTTGTAACGAAACATAATCTAAGTTTGCCAACTTACTCCCCAGGTCTAAACACTCCATTGTGATGAGTCTTTGTAACATACAATGTACAAGCATACGTTCATTATAAATACATACATTATAATCATTTCAAGTCAATACCAAATAACGAAGTCAATATTAAGTACATGAAACCAACAACTGATGACCATTTTAAAATGTAATTACTCAGACCTGCAATAAATCAGGAGACACTACTTGCATCCTCCACTCAATGACCCTGGTTTCCAGTCAGGTAAAATGCAAGACTTTATTTACCCTAAGTTAATCAGGGGAATTATTATTTACCTATTATTTATACATTTCTATGTAGGGTACAGAGACATGATGACTTGTCTAGGCATATCCCTGTATGTACTACTAATATATTTACTTTTTTTATGAAAAAGGAATTGTGATGACATAGTAAAACTAATGGAACAAGACCTCAGTCACATATAAAATTCCAGTAGATAACAGGATTGATGTATGTACTACTAACTTCAGAGCAGTCATAATTAGAAGCCTCTCTTTGGAGCAAAAAAATATAAATTTTCAGAGACTTATTTAAAGATCTTCATAGCAAAGAAAATTTGTCATTAGGTTATATATATCCAACTAAGTTTTATAACCTAAAAATTCCCAATATATATTTATTCAGGGACAACAAATGATATAAATTAGCAATTGTTGAAAATAGCCTCAATTTTGGAATTAAGCAAAAAACAATCGTGTCTTATTGGATTAAGAGATAGAGAACTTTTAAGGAAAAATGAGTTCACTATATGGAGTCACTGACTTTAGGTAAGCTATCCTGATGTCAATGATATAAAAAAGTCAAGTAGACTTGACCTGGGAACCAGAGGACAGGTTATTATGTACTTCTAATAAGTCTTTCAACTAAGAAAGGCAGGTTTTCATGGGCAATTGGAGATTATATAGGCTTAATGATGGGGAAAAAAAGAGAATGCAGTAAAAGCAGATCTATCAATATGGTTACTATAAAGACTTCTGAAAAAATATTTTAATCATCTAATTCCATTAGGTTTTCTTTAGGGGCCAAAATACCTGTCCTCAATAGTCACAGTGCTATCAAAATCACCACACCTAGTTTTATAAATAGATGGAAGCTGAAGGTAGGCAATAATTATAGACTCATCTGATAAAATAACAAGTTAATAATATTTTTAAGATGCTTAACCATGTAAATTAATTTTACACCAGTGTGACAGCTGAGCCAGCAAAAGACCTTTTATTTCAGCTCCCCTTGAACACACTCACTTTCACACCTTAATGGGGCATCCGACATTCATAATATCAAAATAAGTCATATCATCCAAAATATGAAATACTGGAAGGCAGTCCTAGTTCTATAATCCATTTTGCACAGCAAGAGAAAGTTTCTAGACTAGTAAAATAGTTTCTAGAGCACAAGTAATGCAATTACACAGCTAAGGAGTTGGGATCTTCCTTCACAGCTCCTGTTCCTAAGTAACAAAAGAGATTCCTAGTCTACTTTGATGAATACCATGCCTTTAAAAAATAGGTACATAAAATGGCTACCAATCCAGACTATTCATATATTCTTTTCTGTGAATTTCAAATTCCCTATCCTTCTCCACACTCAGCCAGATCAGCTGAAAATTTGCTGGAAAAAAGAACCATAAGACATAAAATGGCACCAATATTTTCATAGATATTGAAGATTCTTGAAAATATTACCTCAATCAGTGGATGTAAGATGAACAAAGAATTGAGAAAGGAAGGCTACTATTGTAAATATTGTAGAAAAAAGAAGGTACCATGTTTCTTTGGTATGAAATTTTGTAAAATGATGCACTAATGTAAGTTGATAGCTGAGAGATCTCCATATTGTAATTGAAGGGTATCAATTCCTGCTCCAGCGCCATACAATTACATTTTTAAATCTTTTTTTTTTGTTTTTTGGCTTAAAAAAATTTACTTTAAGTTCAGGATACATATGCAGAACGTGCAGGTTTGTTACAAAGGTATACATGTGCCATGGTGGTTTGCTGCACCTGTCAACCTGTCATCTGGGTTTTAAGCCCTTCATGCACTAACTATCTTTAAATGTCTATGTCCAGGTTTTAAATTAAAAGTCTGACATTGAACAAATGTCAAGACACTAAACTTGGAAATTAATCAGAGAAGTATACCAGATGCATCATTACTATATGGCATAATAATTTGCTTAAACTATAAAGGCACTAATTTGTACCTGGATATTTTAAAATCTACTTTCAAAAGTTATTTTATTTTAATATATAAATGCAAACTATGTTAAAGAGAGATATAAATATACTCGTTGTATATTTTCTTCTTTATAAAACCAATGTCAATTATGTGACGAAAAAGAGATCAATGGTTAAGACTGTGCTCTCTAAACCAAGGTGTCCCCTAGGTGATATTCAAATTACAGTCAGAATGGCTGAGGAGGGGGGACAATCAAACTATATTAGAAAGATTTTTGTGACTATTACAATAAATAATAAAAAGAACATGAAATAAAGGCACAAAATAAGATTAGTCACTGCAATACACTGAAAATTTGCTACAAATTCTCTGGTAGCACTCGCATTGAGAGGCTGGATCCCCTTCAATTCAGAGAGACCTCATGCCTGCCTCAACAAGTAGAGTGCAGAGGAAGTGATGTAATGAGACCTCTGAGGCTAGTCAAAAAAAACATGTAACTTTCCCTTTGTTCACTGGAACCTAGAACACTTGTTCTAGGTGCCACCATTTCCAATTTTCAATTAGCCAGCGGCATTATCCCAATTCAAGTGCCAGACTTGTGCCAGACGATTCTAGCCTCCAGGAGTTTAAATCACCTTTAGCTGTTCGATTTGAGACTTCTCAGCTCGGGACCCAAATATCTTACTGGAGTGATATACACATATCACCCAAATTTATAGCCCACAGAAGCTGTGAGCATTATAAAATGGTTATTGTTTTATGCCACTACGTTTTATGGTGTTTTATCATGCAGCAGGTGATAAATGGAACTCTATGTCTTATTAAGACAGCTGAAGGTAAACTTCCAAGAAAGATGCAAACTTCCTAAAATAAAATGCACTGCCCTTTCATGATCTGTCCCCTGCTCATCTGTCCAGCCTCATGTGTTAGCACTCTTCAAGTCCAATTATATGTTCATATTTAACAACTTGTGTTTTTCATGGGAAATTCCTCTCTTAAAATCATCCCACCTTGAGTTGAACAATGAGAACACATGGACACAGGGAGGGGAACATCACACACCGGGGCCTGTTGTGGGGGTAGGGGGATAGGAGAGGGGTAGCATTAGGAAAAATACCTAATGTAGGTGATGGGTTGATGGGTGCAGCAAACCACCATGGCACGTGTACACCTATGTAACAAAACTGCACATTCTGCACAAGTACCCCAGATCTTAAAGTATAATAATCATAAAAAAATCACCCCACCTTTACCCTATACTTCCTAGAGTGTCTTTTTTTCCATATATACACTTAGCAAAATTATCTATCTTCAAATCTCAGTTCAGTTATTACTGCCTCTGAAAACCTTTCTCACCACACTCTCTTCAGCCTAAAATAAATGTACTTTTTCTGGTGAGAGATTTACCTATATTTTTTGCCTCTCTTTTCAGTTACTGATTTTCTTGAAGGCAAGGACTGTATATTGTTTGCCTTTGAATTACATTTATGTCTTCAGTGCAATCAACATTTGTTGAATGAATGCACTTATGAATAAATAAAAGAAGTAACATAAGGAGATAATTAGAAATGGAAAGTAGGATAATGTCAACTGTTGGTGAAGATGTGAAACTTTATGCTTGCAAGGTGGAGTATAAATTGTATGAGAAATTGAGAAAATGTTTTTGCCAGTACCTCCTTGAGCTGAAAATCAGCATACCCTATGACCTAGCAATTCTGCTTTCAGGTACATGCTACCCCAAAATGAGCCCATATGTTCCTGAAAAGTCATATACTAGTATATTCAAATACTGCTATTGTAAATAGCTCAAGGTGAAAAAGAACCAAATGTCTATCATCAGAAAAATGAATAAATTGTGGCATAGTCACATAACAGATTTCATAACAATGAAGTTCTATGATGCATAGCTACCTGCAGCAATACGGATTTCACAAACTTAATGCTGAATGAGAGAAACCAGATAAGAGTATAAACTATTCATATGTAAGATGCCATATACCTGTTACTTATTAATGTTATAAGCCAAGAACAGTGGTTACTCTGGGGGAAGAGGTTATTAACTAGAATGGAATGAGGTAGCACTTCTGGGGTGCTGGTAATATTCAACAAGCTCTACATTTATCAAACTATATGTTTAATATACACTTTTCCATATGCCTACAATATACCGAGGGAGGGAGGGAGGGAGGGAAAGGGTAGGGAAAGGAAGGAAACAAACTAAACTCTTAACCAGAAAATCCACCAACCCCCACAAGGGCCAACCCCCACAAGGGCCACTAAGTACAAGTGGAATCTCATCCTGAGATTTAACATTTAAACTCAGCATGTATGGCAAAATCTAATTCCTTCAAAATTTCTCTTGAAAATTCCTAAATCAATCACAAACATGGGCATCTATGTTTTTCCTTAAATGCTTCAATGCACCAGATCTTTTGACTTCTAAAGCAAGAGAATCCCCGAAATCAAAAGAAACATGAAGAATAGCCATCAGCAAAAGTTTAGGCATTCAAATGTTTCTGCCTATAAGATGGATCAAGTATAGGTTAGAAGGAGCAGTGGAGTTCTACAGCCATCTTTGTATGTTACATATATTGTGATGTGATTATACTACATAAAGGCATCAAGTAAACTTTTTTCTGCTTTCTAACTACAAGTTCTTTAGAATTACTTATTTGAATTCACCTATATATGATAGTTCATATATTTCCCAGAGCATCTATTATGAGAATATATTTCCTTTATGTAACATTATACTGAAATCATGCCAAGTTAGGTCTTTAATGTCTTGATATTATTTGTACTCTGATTGCATTGCCACTGTTAGTTCAGAGAAAAATTCTGAACTCATCTAATAACATCTCTCTAGGTAAGGTAAGCAAATGTAGAAATGGAGCTACTCTGCAAATGAGTCATTTGAAAAGGGGATTTAACTCATGATTTGACTTTTATCATGAAGAGATATTTAGATTACATCCCTACTTAAGATACAAAAATAGAGTAAACTTCCTCCACAGCATACATTTAAAGGTTTCTAGGCCAGGCAGAGGGCTCATGCCTATAATCATAGCAATTTGAGAGTCTGAGGCAGGAGGATCACTTAAGGCCAGGCATTCAAGACCAGCCTTGGGAACACAGCAAGACTCCTGACTCTACGAAATATAAAGATAAAATTAAAAATAGCCAGTGTGGGGGTGCTCAGCTATAGTCTTAGCTACTTGGGAGGCTAAGGTGAGATTGCTTGTATCTGGGAGGCTGAGGCTGTAGCGAACTAGTCTAGGTGACAGAGACCCTGTCAAAAATAAAATAAAATAAATAAATAAATAAATAAATAAATAAATAAATAAATAAAAGTTCTCTAATGCTATTTTATCAAGCTGAAAATGAGAAGTCAATAGAGTGGTCTGAAAAAGAAAAAAGAAAGAAAGAAAGAGAGAGAAAGAAGAAGAAGAAGAAGAAGAAAAAGAAGAAGAAGAAGAAGAAGGAGGAGGAGGAGGAGGAGGAGGAGGAGGAGGAGGAGGAGGAGGATAGAAGAAGAAGAAGAAGACGAAGAAGAAGAGATGAAGAATAATAAGAAGAAGAAGACGAAGAAAACGAAGACGAAGACGAAGAAGACGAAGACGAAGAAGAAGAAGAAAGGAGGAGGAGGAGGAGGAGGAAGGGAGGAAGGAAGAGAGGGAGGGAGGGGAAGGGAAGGGACAGAAAATCCAAAATTTTCACTGGACTTAATCAGAGATGATTGGGACATTAAAAGATCCTACCTTACTGAGCCTACCCTGGAAGGGGTTTTTAATTTTCATATTAAATTAAAAATAGGTGCTTATGGACTTTCTTTGATTACTAAACACTGACTTTAAAAGAGGATAGGCTATTAAAATCTATGTAATTTATTTTTTCTACAAACAGGGAAGTGTTGAAACTCAAAGAATCTCATGATATTATTAAAGACATTGAAAATACTTCCAAAATTTTCTTAGAGCTACAAACGCAATTCACAATTCTTGACATAAAATCCAAGAAAAATGTTCAGGGAAGAGGAGAAGAAAAATGCAAGAGGAATAGCAGAATAATTTCTTAACTTTTCATAAACTACACTTATGCCAGGCTCTGCCTAGATTCTAACAAAGCCATGCTGAAATCAAGGTTGAGTGCACATCCATGCACATGTAGGTATGCATGAGTGTGTGCACATGTTTATAGTAGTACATCAGAATCTAAGAAAAGGACATGTGTGGTAGTCCTAAATAGTTTCAAATATAAACTACATTTGATTTAGAAAGGAACACACGTCTCCTGTTCCTGTATTGAGAATCTGCTATAAAATTATAGGTTTGGCCAGGCGTGACTGCTCATGCCTGTAATCTCAGCACTTTGGGAGGCTGAGATGGGAGGATTGCTTGAAGCCAGGATTTCAAGAATAGCTTGGGAAACATAGCGAGACCTTGTCTCTATTAAAAAATATATATATATATATATTTTACTAAATTAAATTTTAAAAATTAAAAATATTAAATAAAATAGTAGGTAATAACTATCATGCTACTTGTTGGGGCAGGAATCAGTTAAAAATAGCAGCCAAGCAACTTAAAGCAAATGCATTGTTTCTAAAGAGACAAGATAATGATCCCAGTAACACAGTAGTAAGAATCATTGAAATTTAAGGGGTAAATCTCACAAATCTGTTTCTTATTCATATTTATATAAAACTTGCTTCAAGCAGCAAGACTAGTATTAATAAAATTAATAATAATCTTATTAGTTGGAGTATCACTACCAATGAGTATGGAAAGTGAAGAAATTGATATATAGGCCCTGGAAAATGGACAAATAAAAGCAGATGCCATCTGTGGCACTTAAGGAGAGGAACGAAGGCAGAGAGCGAATTCAGCACCTTCCACTGAAATATCCAGGTTCTCACACTGGGACTGACTAGGCAAACAGCTCAACCCATGGAGAATGAAGAAAAGCAGGGTGGGGCGATGACCCACTTGGGGGAGACATGAAGCCAAAGGAAGCCCCACTCCCAGCCAGGGGAAGTGGTGAGGAATTATGTAACCCTGCCCAGGAAACCACGCTTCTCCCGTAAATATTTGCAACCCGCAGATCAGGAGATCCCCTTGTAAGTTCAGGCCACTAGGGCCTTGGGTCCAATACACAGGGCTGTGTGATGTCCCAGCAGAGCAGCCACTTAAGTACACAAAGAGACTCAGGAGTTTTGTATACTCTGGATCCAGGATTCCCAGGGAGGTTCACTACATACTCCTAGGAGCGGGGCTGAATACAGGGAGCCAAGCAGTGTTGTTCTGCAGGCCCCACTTCCAGGGCACTTCACAAGTTAAGACTAACTGGCTTGAAATTCCAGCCAGACAGTGCTGACAGGCTGGAGTCCACCTAAGAAGGACGGAGTTCCCCAGGGAAGGGGTGGTTGCCATCTCTGTGGTTCAGTCAACTCAATTTGAATTTGAAATAGAATCCCTGGATAGACCAATAACAAATTCTGAAATTGAGGCAGTAATAAATAGCCTACCAACCAAAATAAAGCCCAGGATCAGATGGATTGACAGCTGAATTCTACCAGAGGTACAAAGAAGAGCTGGTACCATTTCTACAGAAAATAATCCAAAAAACTGAAAAGGAGAGATTCTTCCCTACCTCTTTCTATAAAGCCAGCATCATCCTAAATACCAAAACTTGACAGAGATACAACAGACAAAAGAAAACTTCAGGCCAACACCCTTAATGAACATTGATGCAAAAATCCTCAACAAAATACTGTTAAATCAAATCCAGCAGCATATCGAAAAGCTTATCCACCATGATCAAGTTGGCTTCTTCCCTGGGATGCAAGGTTGGTTCAACATACACAAATAAATAAATGTGATTCATCACATAAACAGAAGTAAAGAAAACAAAAACATAATTATCGCAATAGATGCAGAAAAGGACTTCAATGGAATTCAATATCTCTTCAGGTTAAAAACTCTCAATAAACTAATGGAAAAGACTTCAAAATAGTAAGAGCCATATATGACAAACCCACAGGCAAAATCGGCAATATCATGCTGATTGGGCAAAAGCTGGAAGCATTCCCCTTGAAAACCAGTACACGCCATCTCTCACCACTCCTATTCAACATAATATTGAAAGTTCTGGCCAGGGCAATCAGGCAAGACAAAGAATAGGAAGAGAAGAAGTCAAATTATCTTTATTTGCAGATGACATGATCCTGTACCTAGAAAACCCCATCGTCTCAGCCTAAAAGCTTCATAAGCTGATAAGCAACTTCAGCAATGTCTCAGGATAATCAATGTGATAAAACTGCTAGCATTCCTATACCCTAACAACAGGCAAACACAGAGCCAAATTCTGATTAAACTCCTATTCACAATTGCTACAAAGAGAATAAAATGCCTAGAAATACAGCTAACAAGGGAAGTGAAAGACCTCTTCAAGGAAAACTAAAAACCACTCCTCTAAGAAATCAGAGAGGACACAAACAAATGGGAAACAATCCATGCTCATGGACAGGAAGAATCAATGTCATGAAAATGGCCATACTGCCTAAAGTAATTTATAGATTCAATAGTATTACCATTAGACTACTATTGATGTTCCTCACAAAATTAGAAAAAAAAACTATTTTAAAATTCATATGGAACCAAAAAAGATCCTAAATAGTCAAGACAATCCAAAGCAAAATGAACAAAGCTGGAGGCATCATACTACCCAATTTCTAACTATGGTATAAGGCTACAGTAACCAAAACAGCATAGTATTGATACAAGAACAAACACATAGACCAGTGGAACAGAATAGAGAATTCAAAAATAAGACCATCCACCTATAACCATATGATCTTTGATAAACCTGAAAAAACAAGCAATGGGGAGAGGATTCCCTATTTAATAAATGGTGCTAGGAGAACTGGCTAGCCAAATGCAGAAAATTGAAACTGGACCCCTTCCTTACAACATATACAAAAATTAACTCAAGATGATTAAAGACTTAAAATGTAAAACTCAAAACTATAAAAAGCCTGGAAGGAAATCTAGGCAATACCATTCAGGACATAGGCATGGACAAAGATTTCATCATGAAGACACCAAAAGAAATCTCAACAAAAGCAAAAATTGACAAATGGGATCTAATGAAAGAACTTCTGCACAGCAAAAGAAATTATCAGAGTGAACAAACAACCTACAAAATGGGATAAAATGTTTGCAATCTATCCATCTGACAAAAGTCTAATATCCAGAGTTTATAAGGAACTTAAGCGAATTTACAAGAAGAAAACAACCCCATTAAAAAGTAGGCAAAGGACATGAACAGACATTTCTCAAAAGAAGACATATATGCAGCCAGCAAACATGAAAAAAAAAAAGATCAACATCACTGATCATTAGAGTAATGCAAATCAAAACCACAAAGAGATACCATCTCACATCAGTCAGAATGGTGATTATCGAAAAGTCAAAAACAACAGATGCTGGCAAGGTTGTGGAGAAAAAGG
This sequence comes from Symphalangus syndactylus, assembly GCF_028878055.3. Classification (NCBI taxonomy): domain Eukaryota; kingdom Metazoa; phylum Chordata; class Mammalia; order Primates; family Hylobatidae; genus Symphalangus; species Symphalangus syndactylus. Next base: position 105,966,587 of record NC_072424.2, read on the forward strand.
AATGCTTATAAACTGTTGGAATGTAAATTAGCTCAACCCTTGTGGAAGACAGTGTGGCAATTCCTCAGAGACCTAGACGCAGAAATGCCATTTGACCCAGAAATCCCTCTACTGGGTATATACCCAATAGAATGGAATCATTCTTTTATAAAGATACATGCATGTGTGTATTCATTGCAGCACTATTCACAATAGCAAAGACATGCAATCAACCTAGATGCCCACAAATGACCCACTGGATAAAGAAAACGTGGTACATATGTACCATGGAATACTATGCAACCATACGAAGGAACTGGATCATGTCCTTTGCATGGACATGGAGAGACTTGGAAGCGATTATCCTCAGCAAACTAATGCAAGAACAGAAAACCAAACGCCACATTCCTCACTTAAAAGTGAGAGCTGAATAATGAGAACACATGGATACATGGAGGGGAACAACGCACACTGGGGCCTGTTGGACGGAGGTATGTGGGGGAGGAGAGCATCGGGAAGAATAGCTAATGGATTCTGGGCTTTATACCTAGGTGATGGGACAGTCTGTGCAGCAAACCACCATGGTACACATTTATGTATGTAACAAACCTGCACATCCTGCACATGTACCCTTGAACTTAAAAGTTGAAGAAAAACAAAAGGAAAGAAAGTGAAGAAATTTCAAGCAAAGGCCAGGCGTGGTGGCTTACATCTGTAATCCCAGCATTTTGGGAGGCCAAGACGGGTGGATCACCTGAGGTCAGGAGTTTGAGACCAGCCATGGCCAACATGGCGAAACCCCATCTCTATTAAAAATACACAAAAATTAGCCACGCGTGGTGGGGGGGCACCTGTAATCCCAGCTACTTGAGAGGTGGAGGCAGGAGAACTGCTTGAACCCGGGAGGCAGACATTGCAGTGAGTTGAGATTGTGCCACTGCACTCTAGCCTGGGCAACAGAGTGAGACTCTCTGTCACAGAAAAAAAAAAAAAAAGAAAGAAAGAAAGAAAGAAATTTCAAGTTAAAAAATAAGAGGGGGAAAAATGTCCCTAGGGACATGTCCTACTTATTGACATATTTCATTCAAAAGAGAAGTCACATTTCCAGATAACTTCTTATTTTCCATATAGTTGTTAGTAACTGAATCTGGAATAGACTTTCTTAGTCAGAAATATAAAAACATAAACAGAAGCTTTATTTGCTACTTGGACCCTCATGAAAAGAGCCTGGTGGAGAAAAAAGAAATTATGTTATAATTTTAAAACTAGATATTACCATAGTTACATATGGCACTATAACCCCCTAAAGAATGTGTATCTTAGTCGTTTTATTAGCAATAAACCCAATAATTAATGCATGGTGATCCTCAAATATGTTAATCAAATCAATGAATATATAGGGTTTTTATGTTTATAATAAAATAATATTATTTAAAGTGACTTAAAGAGAAGGTAAAGAGAAAAAAGTCTGGTGATATTTAAAACAAACTCTTTCATTTTGGTATATCAGAAACATAAGAATCAAAGAGAACACACACATTCAGCAAGAAGGCACACTTCCATCACCCGGCAGAAAGATATATGCTGCTAATAATAAACGGTGTTCATAAAATAAAATAAAAAATTCAGAGTGTCTTACACTGTTCCTAAGCCATTCAGTCAAGGTATTGGTAACAACAAAACACTTTATTCTCAGTATAAAAAAAGGATTATCAGTATTAATTGTTAAAACTTGCTGTAGATAAACTAGATACTTCAAAATATATAGGCAGATAAGGCAAGAAAATAGAAAATTTAAGTGTTAGAGATTACTCTTTAAAAAGAATTATGATACATTTTTTGTGATCATCTCAAAAGTAGCTTCATATAATACCATAGGCTCAAAATGATGAAAGGTCACTGATGTATTGCCAACTCATTTTTATGAGATAAATTCAATTATAATTGCTGTGACTATTCCAGCCACAATGTAGACATAGAATCCAATTATCCATTTCATTTTCATTTATACCTCATGGGCTAGATCATTTATCATGTTTCATGATAATGATCAGAAGACACATGGAAAGTGATTTCTGGAGGTAACAAATTACCTTCCATATTAGCATAGCTTACAAGTTCCTGTCAACAACTACTATGCATAAATATGAGGTAATTAAATTTACAATGTGCAGGAGTGTTTGATATGCCACTTGCTTCCTTCACAGCTGCCAAAAATCTGGGTTGCTAAGTGCAGCAAAACCCTTTGGTTGCAAATCAGGAATCATTATGCCCCAGAACCCCAAAAGGTAGACGGTGTGCTCGGGCTCAAGGTGCTGAGATGCATCTTTCATTATCTGGTATTATTACTTCTTGCCACCAAGCCATCCATCATTACTGCTGAGACAGCTTGAAATGATTGTCCTGGACTCTCACATTACTGCTCCTTGAACTCTGTCTCATCCATCTTTTGCATCATTCCTGATTCACAGCTAAGTACCCTCTCCCCGCTACAAAACCAAGTGTGAACTATAGTGCCTTTCACCTACAGTGCTTCTCTGATAGTGATTGACTTACTAGTCAGAAAAGACTATCCATGATTGCTGATGGTTGATTTTTAAAAAACCAGATGTACAGAATTTCAATAGTTGTAGGAAAATGCACTCTTTTACATGCAAGTTAGGCTTCAAAATTGCATTAGTATTTCTATTTGAATATTTATCTATAAACCTCAGCAGCACAAACATAGACAAAGACAGATACAGATGCCTCTGAGTGTACAGATATACACAAAAAGAAAAGATAGCCTGTACCATATATACAAAAGCAGTGTTTCAATCTGAAAATTATTAATCAGAATTTCAAAAATGTTTCACAGTAAAATTCAAAACTTTAAGGTATCTAATATGTTAAAATTATAAAATATGTTTAACAGTGACACAATGCAAACAAAAGAGGGATTTAAAGTTAAATGCAAGAATATAAGTGAAAACTTCCTTTAAAATAAGTATCTTACCCACTCATTTTTTCCCCTTTTCACTGATGCTAAGAGAACCTTCAAAATGATACCAGTAACACAGTGGTTGGTGTCCCATAAACTATCCAATACTAAAGGTTTTAATTCAGCTCCATCTGAATGCTGTTGTAAAAGTTTAATAAATCAAAATGATCAAAATGTTCTCGGTGGCAGATTGGGATTCAGTTTCCAATTCAAATTCTCTTTAATATATGGCTTCTCTGACATCTCGCATTTCTACCATCCATGTTGAATTCCAAACACCCTGCTTTACATCATTACCATGCATCAACCAGTCTGGTCATGGTAACTGCCTTTTAGGAATCCTGCACAGTACACAGAAATGCCAAATTGAGTGGGGATTTTAACACAGGAAGATTATGTCAGGTGGGAACTCTTTATCTACCCTTAAGTAAATATTTTCAAACCACCCACTACAGTGAATGACATTCTTTGAGAATGAGAAATGCTGTTAGCCAAAAGTCCTACCCCCTCAAAAAAAAAAAAAATTCCCTCTCCCCAACTCTTTAAAACATTGATGTAGGAAAAAGGTCTAGGAGCATTATTATCAGGAGCAATAAAATTCTGAAGAGAAAGTAGAGAAGCCTGTAGAGAGTTTGCTTTATTTCTATGAAGTAAAAAGTTTTACAAAGAAGAGGAAAAAGATTTCCACTTAACCGACAACCACAAATACAGTCAGGAATCTACATGAAGCAGTGGGGGAAATATTTACACATGATATATCTTACATGTGTTTTTATATGCAGATAATGTCAACAATAAAAAAAACATCATATTTAACTGCCCGGTTTCTCTTTCTAAATTTTCCATTTAGTTAAAAACCTCTGCTTTCATCCAAAGTTTAACAACATGAAAAATTCCAATAATATAGGCTAAAGGATATGAAATAGAAGCTTAGGAAATACAAACAATTTCTATGCACTAAGCACCTATTGTTCAATTCATCATGTATTGAGTCTTTACTTAATGTCCTATGATTAGTTTAAGGCTTACCCACATTCCTAAAGATTTTAAAACTGGATATGTTCCTAGCACCCCGATTCGAAAGTTTACAATTAAACTTATCATCTATGCTCTCAAATGAGTTCTTCCATAAGGCTTCCAAATCTCTGACCATAATACCACATTTTATCCAATATCCCAAACAAAAATCTAGAAGTCTCCTTTGACTCCTCCTCCTCCTGTCATTCCACAATGCTTTAACAACATTGCTGCCTAATCTGTCATCCTTGACTCTTCTTTCTACCATAACCACCACCCCCCGCCAGGAACACTTACCACTTATCATCTCAAGTTTTCAAAATTGTAAGAGCCCCCTTAACTTACTCCCTAAAAACGCACCGTTTTCCACATCATCTGCTATCCTGGTTTTCTGAGACAGATAACATGTAAGTAACCTACTTCAAAACTCCTAAATGTTCCCAAATTAAATAACACAACGCCTTTATATTTCTTAGTCTGGCACTCAAATTGTTCCACAGTAAGGACTCAAAGTACAATTTCAGGATCATCTCAGATGTTTTCAGTGGAAAACACTGTGTTACAGTCAATATTTACTGATAGTCCACAAGAACATGCTTTCCAGTGCCAGTCCCTGTGCCCAGGATGCCCTTTACTTATCTTCCACTATCCAAATGCTACCCACCCATCAAGAATCCGATGGAACTTCTCATCCTCCTCAGCACATCCCCTGACCATTGAAAGGCAGCCACGAGGCTGCCCTCCTCATTCTACACATTAAATTCATGTCATTCATATGGCACTTTATATCTCACTATTTTTGTTTTTTTGACAATATTTGATGAGATCTGCTAGACTTTGATCATGGTATTGGCTACAGAGATCCAGTCATGAGCGAGCAAAAGGAAAGGGTCCCTAAGTACATCAGTCTCATGGAGGAGACAGATGTTATGAATGCAGTTATATTTTGAAGGAGCAGGGCAATTAGAAAAAGCCAAGACCCTAAGGCACGAGAGATCATGGTATGTTCAAGCAAGTGAAAGAAAACCAGTGTTGCTAGAGTTTGGTGAGCAAAGGAGAGTCTTATGAAGGACTGAAGGGGGTGAGAACAGCTAAAAGCCTAGGAGCAAGCAGGGCCTTGGAGCTGTGATGAGGCAGCTGGAATTTATAGCGCATGAACAGGAAGCTGCTGGTGCCAGGGGGAGCATACGGTCTGACTTACTGTGTCATACAGTCACTCTGGCTTCTGTGTGAAGACTGCCTTGGAGAAGGTAAGGGCTCATGGAGGGAGATCAATAAGGAGGTTTTTTATAGAAGTACATGAAACAGAAGATGGTGACAGAGACAAGTGATGGCAGTGAGAATAAAGAAAAGTGCTGGGCACTCAAAGGCTGTGCAATAAAATATGAATAAAGGAATCTTTCTATATAAATATTACAAACAAATTTCAGGCATACAGATTTCTATTCACTGCATTTCCAACAGCACAAAAATCTTTGAGACCATTGTCTTGTTCTGCATATACTTAACGATAGTAGTCATTACATAAAGATCTTTCAAAAACTTTGACCTAAATAACTCTGGAGAAAAAAAAAAATGGTAAAACAAAATCAATGAATTCTCTTCTGTACTAGAAAATAATTGCCATTTGGCCTTTAGCTCTTTTTGGGGAGGGGACGGGGTGGGGAATGAGAAGAAAGCTGAAAGGAATAAGAATGTAAAAGCATGCATCTATTCAAGAAAAAACACACGAAGGTGGAAAGAGCAGGAAGTGTAATGCCCAGAGACAGAAGTATACTCGGAAGAGCTGGCTTTGCCTGCTGTGGATCAAGGAAGGAGGTGAGTGATAAAGAACAAATTTGGAGTGGCAGCCAGGGGATATTTCATTTAAGGCCACTTAGAACAGGAAAGGACTGTGATTTCCCCCTCCTCCTTAATGTGAAGGGTAGCTGCTGGAGGAGGTAGCATGGCAACATGAGAGTAGCCATGGTACCTCCATATGTGTAAAAAAGACTAATGAAAATCCAGGGGCAATCAGCAATATGTAAATAACCAATGGGTAAAATTTCTTCCTAACAAAGGTACAAGTAATTACCCATTTGTTGTTTTGTTAATACAAGGACAAATTCTGTGTCATCATAGCTAAATCTATGACTCCAAATCAAGCAACAACAAAGAAAAACAACAAAATATTTTCTCAATTTAGGGCTCGGAAAACAGAAACTGGGGAGCAAAAGAAAGTTATATGCCTATAACTAGGATAAATTATATCCTAAAGTGTAAAAGTCACTGTATTTATATAGCTTGTAAGAGATGAGAACACATCTATAGGCCATAATTTCTCTAAAAACAAATATCAGAGCTAAAGTAAAGCCTGTACAAGAAGAGATGGTTGTATATTTATATTTGAGGAAAGCCGCCATATTTTCTGCCGTATTATTTAATTTCTGTCCAGCTCTCTGTCCCCAAATTCTCACTTTTAATACTGAAATGTTACAATATTTCCTTTTTTTTCTAAAAATTAATAATCATGAACTAAACACAATCCATGCTGAGGAGTGACAAAGTATTATTTATCTGTATTCATTTGTATTGACCTTATACTTGGTTTTAATTCTTGTCAGATTATTTCCTAGAAAGAGGGAAAACATCATTTATCTTAACCCAAATGGGAAAGCAAGCAATTTCTGTGGTACTATCGTAAACTTTGAACAAGCCGGTTTTGATCGACACATTAATAAATAATTACATATTATTATTTGCTTTATTTGCAAGGCTTCCACATAACATTTTATGCATTTTTTTTGTTTTCTATATATTTCCATGTTTGTACTCTTAGTAACAGTCACGTTCCTGATCATGCTTTACTGGTCAGCAGAATGTATATTAGCTAGCTTTTTAAAAGATGCACTGCTTAAGTGGCAAATAATTTATGCTAACTGCAAAGCTAAACACAAAAACTCACCTGTAAGTCATATACTGGTAGAGAACCCTGCTATTAATGACTCTCTTGAAGATGAAGTGGAGGGGAGAGTGGGAGAGACTCAAGAACTTAAACTAATGAAGTAATCTCACACTACAACACTTCTATTGCCATCCTTACTCATTATACCACTAAACACTCTGATTTATCTCCCTGCCCTCACTGATTGATTCCAATTTGTCAACTATAGAGCTTCTGTTCAATTAACATTCTATAAGACTCCCCCAGTGTAACTTTTTTAAGCCAAATTAGTGCTTAATAAGGGGTTTCAGTGAAATAGTTGCTATTTCATTGCAGTTAGAAAACAGGTAGACTATTTTTTATTTGTTAGGAAACACTTTTTATTCTTATAGAGTTTAAAATCAAAACCTAAGTTAAAATTCTGTGCCATGACACTCAATAATTCTACATTTCCTATAGAATTAAATTATGAGATTCTTAAGCACTGAGACTATGTATGCGATTTCTTTGGCATTTGTCTTTATTGAATACTTAACATCATAATATGCACTTGCCTATTACCTCATTAAGAACTCAATAAAGGCTGCTAGCTGATTTTTCAATGAAGTTGCAAATAAACCCAGAAAGACTAAAAAATCTTAGTTCAAATGGACACTGTTGCTTTATTTTTGGTTTGGGGTAAGAGAAAGAAAAATGATTAACAGATAGGGGAATATAAACTACGAAGACACTCAGGCCATGTAGTAGATAGGAGTCCCTTGGTAGACAGAAATGGGTCCAAATTACATTTATCACAAACTCCCAGAGAAGAGAATTGAAACTTAAAAAACATGTACAGGCCTACCGTCAACAATCTGAAATAAAATTCCCTTGAGTTCAGCAGAAATAATTATTAACTATGCAAATGATTCTGCTTCCTCTTTGATCCTTTTCAAATTCTTAAGATGAAAGCTTCATCAAAAGCAAACCCCCAATATTTACTCCAAAGAGCAGTGACCAGTACCCTACCCACTCAACCCATGAATTGCCTAGGAAAATAAACTGAGAAACCTTTAGGGAAAGAACTCTCATCGCATTTTTATTTTAAAAACAAACTGAAAGAAAATAAATAAAATGAAAAAAATCACTCTGACAAAAACAACTGCTGCACTTTACCATCCTTATGGAGTAGCTATAAGGAAACTCAGAAAAGGAGAAAATTAATAGAAAAAAGTATTTGGCATAATGGTGTACAGAAGTGGATCAAGTAGAGTTTCAGTAATTATATGAAGTCCCAGTCAATATTCATATTAGATTTAAAAGCCATAATTTTTCTACTACTCTTAAATAAACATAGATACTATCTTTTTTTTATGCTTTTCAGCTTTGAAAATGTATGTTTAATGGACTATATGAACAATTCAAATGAGTATCCAGTTTCTGGTTGTACCACAATATACTATCTGAAATAAGAACATCTAGCACTCTTTTGCTCATTTAGAATTTAAATATGTACCAGACATCTTGAACACGAAATCACCTGAATTACAAGTAGGTAATATGAATGAGAGGAGACTCCAAATGTTTCTTTTATCATACTCAAGGGGAGCAAAGTAAAATTTTTAAATATGAGAGATTTGGAGACTCCTCCAAATTTGACACATTTGGTATCCACTGGCTGCACGGGCTTTTTTAAATATTTAGGGGTTTTGGGGGGTAAAATTAGTATGTGATTCAGTGTGTTCTGAAATGTTCATTATATTTCAGTTTTTAGAAAACATAGCTGTTTAAATTACATTCTCCAAGATAATTCCAAACTTCCTGTCAAGATGACCAGTTTTCACAAGAGAAGAAAAGGGATCTCAAGTCACCATTAAGAAAAAGGATCTTTATATGAATTCATGAGCCTGAAAGCTGTGCTAGGAAAACTAGTTAAAAATCAATACTGCATGGTATTAAACAGCTTGCTAAAGGTCTCAAGCTAGAAATTCCATGGCCTTTAGTCACCAACTAGCAAAAGTACTCATAAAATATTTTCCATTTCCCAAATGACCTTGCTTCCTATATAAAAACACCAAAAAAATTCAGATTTAATTTTATGTACAAAAAGATTAGAGTACCGGAATAGAATACTGGTCAAATCAATATTATTTTTCAAGTGAAAAATATTTACACTAAACTGAAAAGTCACCCTTAATAGTCCACTTGAGAAAGGAAAGAGTCTGGTTTAGACACTACAATTGTCATCATCACTTCCTTTATGCCAGCAAACTTGACTCCATCTGTAGGTGAGAAGAAATATGTGGTTCATCGCTCATCCCCTACATATGCCAGGGTCAGTCCCACTCCTCTGGTTTCAGCTAAACAATTTTATTTGTTGATTTTGAGAAAAGTACTGAATTTCTTCATGTAAATATTGTTCTAGGTGCTGAAGCAAACAAAGATGAACAAGACAGGCTCTGATAGGACATAAACTACAATTATAGTAAAAGCAAAATCTGAAAAGCTCTAATAGGTTTTGAATGCTTTCCTTCTTCATATGCATAGTAAATAACTGACATAAAGCAAGTGATTCCATGAACAGTTCACCATTGACCAAATAAGCTATGATCCTACTGATTACCTATGACTCATACTGTTACTTGACTTAGTATGGTAACACCCTTCTCCAATAGTACCATATTCCAAACTCTGTATGTCCTTCAAGATTAAGTTGTACCTTCTCTTGACATTATTTCCTCAGTTACTATCTTATCTGAATAAAATAAAGAACTAACCCTGAGTAACACTGTTTATGCTCTGGAGTCCTCTGTACAAAAGCTCTCTACTGGACATACTAGTTGTTTATCCAATAACCAGTGATGCATTATTATTATTATTATTTTGATAGTTGTGGTAGGTACTGCCCTCTTTATCCCTAACTGGATAAGACCAAGGAAGCATGTAGTCATATTTCTCTCCTAAGACTAGGAGGTGGGCCTGGCTTAGGATAGAAGCCAAAATCATAGACTACAAAGTGAAGAATTGGAAAGAACGTGGATCTTTAATGACTTGATCAACAAATCCTGAAGCCTATCCTGTACTACCCAGTCACAAAAGTTAGTAAATATTCTTATGTATAAGCTAGTTTATATTGTCTTACAACAGAAAGTAATGACATCTGTCTGAATTTCTTATGATGTTAAACAACAACTCTGAATAAGGTTGGGTAACTACCCTGAGTAAAGTTAGGTAAAGTGATTGATACTAACCCCCATTTATAGCTAGAGGTCACTATTATTCATTAGGAACAGACTAAAATATTAACTAAATACTTTTGTGTCCGGAGCATTTTGATAATGACTAGTAATTGACACTAAAATTTAAAACTCAAGCCATTAACAATGACAAACCAAAAACTGTGCTTTCAAACTGAAGTACTTAAAATGTAATTGTAGTTTCACAGGTAAAAACGATAGATATAAAAATATAACAATTTGGAATAGAAATTGAGTGCGAGGTGTAGGAATCAGAGAATTTTATAGAAGTTTACTCTCGTCAGCTGGTTCAAGATGTAAGTGGGTCTTCGGTTTAGACAGACGGAAACAGACTGAGGAGATCACAGCTGAGGTGAGGAATGGCAAAATAATCTGTAGCATAATTAGATTACAAAGTTGGTGCTTTTCAGTTTGAAGCTTGGTGCTTTCAGTTTGAAGCTTATAAACACTACTTCAACTTGTATTTCAAATTTTTTACACTTCAATTTTGTAAAACACTGAGCAAAAGTATCTGCTCTTCATCTCATCTCTATAAAAACTTCTTAGTCAATAAAGATTGGTCTCCATAAGCTGAATACATTATCATTATTCAAAATGATCAGGAAGCAATTCTAAAGTCATAGCAAAGTAAATTCTGTTTCTCCGTACTTTTTTTTATTCGTCTGGCTGTGGGAAAACATAGATCAATACTCTTCAGCATGAAAATTTTGCAGTGAAATTTTCATTTGTAACAAACAGCAACAAAAAAGCCTTAAGCATGCCCTGTCACTTTCAGTTTAGGAGAAAATGCACTAATAAACTCTTACCCTTGGGTCATCTTTGACAACAGGCAATACCATGCCAGCTCTTATTAAAGACTATTCATATCACTGCCCCAAAAATTTCCTTTAAAATTACCATCTTTTGTATCCATGTAACAGGATGTCAGCTTTAAAAGTGCCAGTGAGAGACAGGACCTGTCAGCACAGTTAATTCTCAGCACTGTTTCAACACCAGGACAGCTGACCCTCGAGAGTATGTTTTTGGTTAGTAATATTTATTTGGTGGTTATCTCTACAAACAAAAAAACTTATTCCTCTGTATTGGTTTTCAAATAAAACTGCAAGCAAAGTATCACCTGTAAGTATTAAATATAGAACAACCTAAAATGTGTTGAAAGAAAAATAAAATTGCCAAAACTATCAAAATATATTTCTAAAATGATAGCAGACTCTGGATAACAAATTCAAAATGCCATCATCTTTCAACTCAACCTTTCCAACATAAAAATCACAAAACTTATGGCAGGACTTTCTTTAAAAAAAGGAAAAATAAGGCCGGGAGTGGTGGCTCATGCCTGTAATCCCAGCACTTTGGGAGGCTGAGACGGATGGATCACCAAGTCAGGAGTTCAAGACCAGTCTGGCCAACATGGAGAAACCCCCTCTCTACTAAAAATACAAAAGTTAGCTGGGTGTGGTGGCACACACCTGTAGTCTCAGCTACTTGGGAGGTTGAGGCACGAGAATCTCTTGAACCCGGGAGGCAGAGGGGGCAGTAAGCCGAGATCGTGCCACCGCATTGCAGCCTGGGTGACAGAGCGAGATTCTGTCTCAAAAAAAAAAGGTCAAATTTTTCAATGAAATTTAAGGATCCTCTTTCTTATAAATTTTATTGAAATAATTATTAATGTAACAAGTAATACTGCTGGAACAGCCTTGTAATGTAGTTGTCTCCAGGTAAGGAAAACTAGGCTTTGATAAAATAATAAAATCTACTTATCAATTAAGAGAAACAAAAGAGATCTAGTAATGACAAAATGATTCTCTTTTAAAATAAACGGGCAGAAAATGTTCGCACGAAAGAAGGAACTAGACATGTAAAGGGAGCACCTGGATAAAAGCATCAACAGGTCTTCTAAAGTCTTTTGAGAAATACATCAAGAGTGACTTTTCTGGGAAAAAATGTATAGATAACCATATAGAACATACATAACTATGTATTATACATCACTGTTATTCAAAAGCATTCTAGGTACACTATTAAGATATCATCTCCTTCACTGGTTGCAAATTGTGAATGCATATATGATAAAGAAGATCCAGTGAGCGTGATAATTCAATAGCACACCTACATTCCTGTATCCATAGCATATTAATCACCCTGAATATTACCCAAGGACACCTTCAGGCTTTCAAAATTAGGCTCAGGTGAGAGAGATGCTGGAATGGGACTTAACAAAGATGCATGCATGAACATGTGATAAACCGTTTCTCTGCCTAAATACGGAAGTCAAATACTATCATATTTTCTTAATTGAAACTGTGATCTCATGAACTTGTGCAGGTAATATGAGCTGACTATAGAGACATCAGAGAAGTTACACTGAAAATAGTCATATTTAATCTATAAAGTTTTTTTTAAAAAATGAGCCATAGAGTCTTCCAAGACTAAAGTTTACAAGAGGTTGACAGCACCATCCAATAATGGTAATGCGAGGGAAAACTGTAGTGGAAAAGAATGAGCTCACCATTAAGAATCAAGAAACAATGGGTTCTATTCTGGCTGTCAATCATTAGGTTTAATTTGCTCTGGGTAAATTATCATAAAGTCTGAATTTCAAATTTCTTTTCGTTAAAAATATCAAAGGTTAAAGTATTAAAAACAAGACAATATTGAATAATATATGTAAAGATATTTGACGCCAAGCATTATAAAATATGGACATATCTCATATTCTCCTTCCAGCCCGTAGGCCTCGGCATGTGCTGTGTTCTCTGCTTGCTGGTGTTTCTTTCTCTTGCCCCTGACCCTACATCCATACGCCTACTTGGGCAACTTTCTCTCAACCTTCAGATCCTCACTCAAAGAAAACTCACTTGCAAATGCCTTCCATTATACGTTTACAGTCTCAGCCCCAGTTTAGATAATTTTGCTAAAGTCTCTCACACTTCTCCTTGAAGAGACTTAAACAGGTTACGATTATTTTCATTTGTGTCAATATTGATTGATGCTTGATATCCTACTCAACGGAGCTGCTTTACCTCTATATTTTCATACGGCTGAAGTCTCTATTTTTATTTTTAAGCTTTCAGCTCAGTTGTTACCTTCTCAGAGTGGCTATCCAGAACATCTTAACTAAAACATCAACTTCCACCGTTTTGTGTCTATTTTTCCTTCATAGCACATACCATGACTTGATACTACGTTTTTAACACCTGTCTATATAGTCTGCCTAACATAACTCAATATGATGCTCCATGTGGGTAGGGACATTGTATTACATTTACAATTGTATCTCTAATATCTACAACCTAGAACAGTGCTTACAATATAAGAGGGACTCTATACATCTTAAATGAATATAATATGTGTTTTGCACTTGTATTTTTCCAGTATTCACTACAAATATGTACTGATATGTCATAATCCCTGACATTCTTCTAGTAACTTTAGTATCCAAGAATATTAGTGAGGACCGTTTGGTAGTTCTAACTTTCTAAGCTTCTATAAGAGATATGCATCAGTGAAGATTCACCATTGGGTTTTGATATCAGTAAAATTTGTAGGACTACATGGAAATAGAAACTTGGACCTTGACTTCATTGCCACAATGCTTCAAAGAAAAGTAGTATCCGCAGAACTGTTTTAAACGGGAAGAACCAGATCTAAAGTCAAAATACAAACGAGGTGATGACAATGTGGAGTAAGGTATTTGATATATTTAGTCCACTTAGAGCATTATAAAATAGCTTTCTTTCAACGGCAAACACTTACTAGAAACTTCAAAAACTTTACAAACTACAGTCTTAATTTCACCTTCACACATTCTGGGAAATTGTATAATGATATATTTTTATAGTGACTTGACATCAGAAACACTATAGTTTAAAAATCAATCAAAATATCTACGGAGTTGCTTTTGTTCTAATAAAGTCATGCAATTTTGTGAAGTGAAAACAATTTTACCTTACCTCTCACAATAAGTTGAGCAAAATTGGACACACCAGAACCTCGTTCTGACTGAGTTACACAGCGATACAAATCCTGGTCAGTTTTTGTCACTTCTTGCAATCTGAAGGAAGCGGCAAACCTTCTATGATTGATGTTCTTAGTCTGGGCTACTGGTATATCTTCTCCATTTCGTCTCTGCAAACAGAAACCAATCTTTAAAAACAGGTTCTTACCCTTTTCATAAATCTATAAAACATCTTAGCAAGCAATATCTGTGATAAATTATTCTTGTTGCAAAAGATCCACAAATTTTTTCCATTGTCATTCAATCAGGAAAAGGATGTAAGTAAATACTGGTATCCTCAAAAGCAGTGGTCCTTAACCTTTTTGGCACAAGGGACCAGTTTCCTGGAAGACAATTTTTCTACGGAACAGTGAGGGGATTATTTTGGGATGAAACTGTTCCACCTCAAATCATCAGGCATTAGATTCTCACAAGGCGCTCACAGCCTAGATCCCTTGCATTCACAGTTCACAGTAGAGTTCGCGCTCCTATGAGAATCTAATGCCACAGCTGATCTGATAGGAGGCAGAACTCAGGTGGCAATGCTTGCTCACCCACTGCTCACCTCCTGCTGTGTGGCCCTATTCTTGACAGGCCACAGACCAGTACCAGTTTGCAGCCCAGGGGTTGGGGACCCCTGCTCTAAAAGGTGTAGGGCTGAGACACTATGGTAGTAATCTCAGTTCTCCATAAATTGCTACTACGCCAGAGTAAATGAATTAACAGGACAGTTAATGGGTCCAAGGCAAATGATTCATTGCCCCCATGCTCTCAGAGTAATATATACAAGCTTCTTTTAGCCCTTATGCTGTACTGCCTGTGCTGTGGTATGTTTGTCCCCAACAGAAGAGTAAGAGCATTGCCTGTGCATCTCTGTATTCCAAATGTGTAGCATGTGCTGGCCACAGAATGATAATAAACTAATGATGAATAATTTAGAGTCAAACCAAAATCTGTACTCTTTGCAAACAACTCTCTCTTTGGCATTAATGACAGCCAATTTATACATTTTAGAGAATTAGTCAAAAGAGCCTCAACTTTAAAAGCATACCTGTCAAATTTCAAAATGGAATATTGGAAGCCACATTTATGATATCAGCATTTCCCAGACAAGAGTAATAAGCATAAACTAATAGGAAATGACTGAAAAAATTCAACTATAAAAAATTTATAACTTCTGTATGTTCAAATACATCACATATAAAGGGGAAAAAAAAAGCAGTCACAAATAGTGATAAGTTATTTGTCAAGGAAATACCCATCAAGGAATAAATAGCCAGAATACGTAAAGATCTTCTATATGCAATTAGAAAAAAGATAATCAAGTGAACAGGGTATCAAAAAGAGAAAATGTATACGTCTAACAACCAGGAAATGAGATTGCCAATCTAAATTTTAAAACTTCCATATGTCAAAGACAGCAAAAAGGACAAAGAAAACCCACAACCCTGAGAAAGAATTGGTCATGATCCACGACCTCACTTCTTGTTGGTGAAATTCTAACTACCCCTGGTATCTTTCATACTACTTGAAATATCATTTCATAGGGCTATATATGGGAAACAAAAATGATAACAATCCTGTTGGAAGTGTAAACTGCTAGAGTGACTTTAGAAAATGATTTGTTACTATCTAGTAAAGTTGAGGATGCATAAACCTCAGGACCCGGCAATTCTACTTCTAGGTTTCCACATTTGAACCACCAGTGTATATGGGATCAAGGAGATATGCACAAGATGTTGAACTCTAAATTATCTGTTATTGTGAAATATGGAAAATGTCCAAATATTCCTGAGTAGCAAATAAATAAACTGAATTTTATTCATTCAGTAAAATACGATGGGACAGTTAAACTAGGCAAAGAAAAACCAGCAATGTATTGGTAAAATTTGGAACTGTTAGTTCTCCAACAAGAAACATAAAACGCCATCTTGTAGTATTTGTCCATTTCTGCGGTGTAAATACTCCACTATAGCAACTTCAGTTTATCAGTGTGATATCATTCAAAGTTCCTGAAAACTTAACAAATTCCTGGCACTCATTGGTTCCAGCATTCCACTGATTAGTACTACATGTATGCATGTTTAAATGTTAATTTAAAAATTCCTTAAGAATAAGATGACATGAGACAATAATATAAACTGGTAACTTCTATTAAATTAGGGTGGTGGTACATTAATGGCTATTTTATTGTTTTCTATGATTTTTTGTACATTTGAAATTATTTATATTTTTAGAATAAATAATAAAGAGGATACTCTATTGCTTTAATAATTTTCTAAATCCTGGCCAGGCCGGTGGCTCACACCTGTAATCCCAGCACTTTGGGAGGGCAAGGCAGGTGGGTCACGAGGTCAGGAGATCGAGACCATCCTGGGTAACATGGTGAAACCCCGTCTCTACTAAAAATACAAAAAATTAGCTGGGCGCGGTGGCAGGTGCCTGTAGTCCCAGCTACTTGGGAGGCTGAAGCAGGAGAATGGCATGAACGCAGGAGGCGGAGTTTGCAGTGAGCCGAGATCATGCAACTGCACTCCAGCCTGGGCAATAGAGCGAGACTCCATCTCAAAATAATAATAATAATAATAATAATAATAATAATAATAATAATAATTTTCTAAATCCTAAATACATTGTATCTTTAAATACCTTTCTCCATATCTTAAATCATGTCTATGCATATTATGTAGTAAATACATATATGTTTCTGTATATGCATACAAAAATACCTAAGGACATCAAATCCAAATCAGGATTTTGCTACTTTTTATTCATTGCTTTTGTTAATTTTTCTCTGTTTACCAACCTATTTCATGATTTTTGCAGCAAGATCACCCACTCATTCCCTTGGATAATAAGGAACTGAAAAAGCAGCTTATATCCAAAAATACACATCCATAAAATCAGCCAAAACTCTTTCCCTACAAACCACACAAACCAAAAAAAAATCATTATACATGCAAACCTCAGACTGCGTTTTTTTTTTCAATTAGCACATCATTTCCATACAATCTTCCTAATTGGAAGGCCCACCATGACTCCCTGCTCCTTACTTTTGTTATACAACCTCATCTGGGCTTCCTCTAGCTTATCTTTCCAGGTGTGTTCTCAAACTGTCTCCTTGCTCCCTGCCATGTGTATTTCTCAGTTCTTCTGCACGACTAGCCAATTCCCACTGCCTGTACTGACTTCTAAATTCTCTTGCACATGTCCACACCCACTCAAGTCTTTTCACACTATGCCTTTCAAAATCCTTCTCTTGTGAAGAGATTCTGAGTATCCTTAATATTTCCTTCTCAATAATCATTATTCCATCTTTTCACCTTAATTGGCATTCCTCTCACAACACTACTATCTCAAAGGAGGGTACATTTTATGGTACCTTACACCCTCTTTCAGGGACAGCTACCATTTTCCTGGTTCCTAACTTGAAGACAACTCTTCCACTTTCCCACTCAATCACCTCTCAACTTTTGGAATTCCCAGCATGCCCACATATCATTCCCATTACTGGGAATATTCACAGACCAAATTATCCTCCCTAACCCTGTCCTGTGAATATTGCCATTGATCCTCAAACTCACTTTGGCCTCAGTGATACCCAACAGCCTCCTTTACCACCTTACAACATCCAAGTTCCTGTGCTGTGATAGTTTCCTCTTGAATCACAACGGCCCGTGCAATTCAGTCTCTCACTCCTTCAATCCTCTACATTGGCAGTGAGACCTCATTTTGTGACCCTTATCTTTACAGGAGCCATTTCAAAGAGACATTCCCTAGCCTGAAAGGGCTCCATATTCTTTCAACTTTCTATTGTTTATGCATTGCCAATATTGAATTTGCACTATCTTATCAAGTATTCTAAAACTACTGACATTTGCAGAAATCGGTCATTTGTTCTTATGAAAAATGTCTGTGTTATCCAAAAATGGAGATTAAAAACTTGCAGACATTCCTACTTGATTTCCACAGTGACCTGATCTATGGTATCTAGCTCCTTCCCCTCTGCCTCAAGTTCACATTCCATCAGCTCATATATACTCTTTCCTTTCTACTCCTGCTGACAGGGTCATGGATACTGCCTCAAAAACTCTATAAAAGATTATAAAAACTTATTAACTGGCTTTTCTATCTTAAATCTTTTCTACTATGATATATTTATAAATGTCTTTTCATCTGTTTGTATACTGAAATCACTCTGAAGGTAGGGTTTCATGTCTCATTTATATATATTTTTTCCTCCATAATATTTAATATATATTATCTTTAGTGGGTGGCTCAAGTACTCTGTTAAAATGAATTAAATTCACTGAACATTTTAGAGACAAGAGTCACATAAATCCTCCTTAGGCTTTTATAAGTTATAATAAAATACATATTAATCATCAATCCAAATTAATAATAAAGGGAGGTTACAAAAATATTGAATTTCAAAGACACCAAGAGATCACTGACACCAAGCTATTTCAGAAGTAATTATACCACAACTCAGAGAGGCTGAGGGGTATAGTTAAGCTCATCCAGTCAAGATATCACCAAGCTGATATATTACATGATGCTTATGTGTGTGTATTAATATACTAATATAACTATAAATACATATGATTATATAGAATGTATATTATATAATTAATGAGTACAAAAGACATGTGATATTTATTTCTTGAAATAAATAAACAAAATTAACAGTCATAATATTCAGGTTTATCTTCAATAATCATTTAATAAGCACCTCCATGAACCTTATATTATGTTAGCTGTTACTGGTTCTGTGGCTTCTCTCTCTTATGAACTTTTGTGATACAGTCATATCCAATTAAAGTTCAGAAAGATTAGAAATGTGATGCACAGCCTGTTAGCAGGACTAAAATTCAAAACTAGGTTTGATGACCTAAAATCCAGCAGACTTTCTCTTAAACTAAACCAAAGCTGTTATGTTCATTTTGGTTACAGTTCCTATCCAACAAATTGATTATTTGGTATTGAGGTTTAATCAAGGCATCGTTCCAATGGGCTAATACAATCTATATTAGACATTGCTTTCTTTACTTGGCTTCCAATGATTCATCAGAGCTAAAGGTAACAATTTAAAACATGTAAATTCTAGAAGTCAAAAATAATAAATTTTCTTTTTAAAATCCAAAATAATAGGTCTTTACCTGATTACACACCATCAATTTATCAGACTAGGCAGTGCCAGTGAAGGATGATGTAAGAAGTAATGGTAAATTTCTCTCTTATGAAGCAACGTTTGCATATAATTCTCTGCCTTTGTTATGTTTTTCAGTTATAGGCTCTTAATTCTGCTTTGAGTTTTTACATATGATTTCTCCGTTGCAAATGTATACCCACCTCTGAGAAGTACTGAAAAAATGAATCACACAAATATGTGATCTGAGGGATTATAACCTAGCACTACTTTTTTTCCCTGCTTCCCACCCCACCCCCCAATCCATCTCAGGCTTCTGTATTTATTTTGTCTCCAATACAAGTTGCTGGATAAAACTTGTCACTTACCAAGTAACCCTGGGCAAGTCACCGTAATCCTCAATGTTATCACTCCTCTCCTCTACTATACTAAGTAAGCTTCATCATGCACAGTGCATGCAGTGTTCATTTGAGAAGTTCCATTCCTAGTGGAATACAGTGGTAAAAATGGTTGATTCTCCAATATCGATTTCAACCAGCCAGGCTATTAACCAAACACCTTGCCATGTGGTCTACAGACCAGTAGTATCAGCAACAACTGGCAGACTGTTACAAATGCAGAGTCAAGAGATCACTTTAGATATACTGTATCAACATCTGCACTTTAACAAGATCCCTAGGTTATGCATCAAGATATTACACGTGGAGACACACTAGGCCATTAACACTAGGTTAACGTGAGTCTTCTTTCCATTAACAGTGACATGTTTTAAAAATGGGGTGTGGGTCCATATTCTGGCCAAGGAGATATGATAGGAATTGGTCAAGTTATTTCTAAAAAGGTTTCCTCACTTCTAAGGAGACATAAGAAAATGGGTTCCCTTTGCTTTTTCTTACTGTCATGCCTAAACCTGGAAGAGCTGATGCATCACCATAAGGCAGTCCAATCTAAGGGAAATGCTGATGCACTCAGGATGGCATATCAGCTAGAGAGACAGAGTAAATTACTGACCAAATCTCTGAAATGACACCAGCAATTACTAGAGCCCACTTCTCTTTGGACTTTTTGTTAAATGAAATAATACATTTGGTTTTCTATTACTTTCAGCTTGAAAGTATCCTAAAAGAAATACAGTATAATTAAAATATATTATACTTTACTTCAGAGTCTCTTTTCAAAGTTTGAGGAATAAAATCAATCCAGTTTCATTTCAGACTAAAAAGAGCCACACCGACAATACGTGTCGAGATTATTTCAAGCCTACTGACTTGAAAATAATCAAATTACATTTATTTATATATTTATTTCTTCATTGACTTTCCTCAGAACATAATGATATATGATTCTCTCATCTTCTTAAAATTGTAGGACTTAGAAAGAGCCTATTTTCTTATGTTTGATATTTAGGTCCCTGTGAACAGCATCAAGAAGACTGCCTATGAGTTGTCAAAATGAATTCCAAAGTGAATTTGCACAACTACGACCAAGTGAGGCTGACGTGAAATTTACAACATTCCAGCCAAATTAATCCCAAGGAACTGAGAGTTCCTTACTAGAGCTTGTCTGCTCTATAAGATTTGTATGAAATTTTTTCAGTCTCACAGGATGATAAAGATATTATCATCATCACAATCACTATTATTTGAAGAACAAAATAATTCTATAATTCTAAAAACATGAAATCATTTTAAAGACAATTTTAAAGACATGAAAGGATTTCACAGAAAACTTAAATTTAGAAATTTCTAAAATTAAAAAATACTATGTTATTATTTTGAGAGAAGCACTTTTTCTCATTTACGGCCATAGAACTTAATATACTTATTTCATTAGAGTAAGTAAATAGTGTTCTCCTAGAAAAAAATTTGCTGAAATGACAATAAATTCAAAGTATTGACTATCTGGCAATGGAAGGATAGAAGAAGGTAAATGGTATTTGACAGAGAGAGAAAGAGGTGGTGAATATTATAATTCTGAAATAAAGCAGGGTAAAGATGTGCTGGAGATAGCAAATACTAGAATCAGATTAATCAAGTGTAACAAAATATAAAGTCAGCTATTCAACAAGAAAAGGAGTTTCACCCTAGGAAGCATGAGTATCTTTGCAATGGAGAGAAAAGGTGACCAATAAGAGGAGCCACACAGACAGAGCAGGTCAAAGTGACAGAACCATGTCTGCTGGGGATGATACCCAGCTTCTAGCCCTGAAGCAACTATTTGTGAGCTGAACAATTTCTCATTACTTCTCAAATCTCTACCTTTTCATCTAACATCGGATATATGTATTTGTACCCGCTTATTCAACAGAGATGATGAGAATACTCTGTGAGATTACTGTGCAAAAGTATTCATAGCAAATTCTGATCATCACAATATTATGAAGATGATAATCCAAACAAATCTAAGCAAATAATCTGTTTGCTAACTATGTCAGTCTTTTGATGTGTGATCTTGCCTATGCTACAATCTGCAGTTATTTCATTAAACACTAAACTAGGTGACC
The DNA here is from genome assembly GCF_028878055.3 of Symphalangus syndactylus. Lineage (NCBI taxonomy): Eukaryota > Metazoa > Chordata > Mammalia > Primates > Hylobatidae > Symphalangus > Symphalangus syndactylus. Next base: position 105,988,371 of record NC_072424.2, read on the forward strand.
CTGTGAAGGCATTTTGTGAATGGACTTAAAATCCATAATCTAGTAAATAAGATTACCCTAGATAATCTGAGTGGACTGGATTGAATCAGTTGAAAGGCTTTAAGACCAGGGGTGAGGCTTCTCCAAAGTAGAAGAAATTCTACTAGTGAACAACAGCTTCAGTCTGTGCATGCATGTTTTAGCCTGCCCTCCCCAAGGGCTTGCCCTACAGACTTCAGACTTGCCTAGCAAATCTGCACAAGCACATAAACCAATTCGTTGCAGTAAACCTCTCCAATTTTGTAAATAAAATCCTGCTATATGTAATCTTATAATTATATAGAAATATATATATATATTTCAATAAAATCATATCTATCTCCTACTGGTTCTGCTTTACTTTCTTAAAGCCTGAGGGATGGAGATGATTTTAGGACCAGAAGTGCTTCTAGAGAATCAGATTGTTATGGATGAACTTTCTGATTTGGTTCTGATTCTGGGTTTACTGAAATTTATTTTTCAATCTGATTAGATTTAAAGGTACCTATAACCTCTCTTGTCAGTGGCAAAGAAGACACTACTAGTCCATGACATGATGCAGCAGTAGAGGCATGTAAAATGTCACTATTAGATATACTCCAAATCAAGTATCTATGGAAGGCAAAGTTTTGGTAACCATGTATTTGCTACCTTAGAACATTTTAGTCAAACAAAGAAACAACAAACAAAGAAACATAATGAGATTGGCTGGTTGCTTCAAACTGCACTGTAGAAAGCAGAAATGTGATGCGCATGAGTCCACAACTATAAAACCATGCAATTTAGAGTGAGAGGGAAGATGGGTGAAGTCAGAAGACAAATGCAATGAAACCATCAGATCTGAGGGATTCTGGGAAGCTGATGGCAGTAGCATGGTTTTTTAATCTTTCTGAACCTGCCACATAAAAACAGACAGACTAATAAGAGAGTACAGAAATAGAAGGACTAGACAAAAGTGGGGAAATCCCAGAAATCCCAAAAGGCAAGCTGACGTATTTTAAAACATAACTCAAAGCAACAGAAGAGGGAAATCTGTAAAATCAGGTAAAGTTTCCTGAACCCCACCTCATTTTAAAACTTCAGGAGAACTTATTTCACATAAAAATGAATAACTTAAAAGTATCAAGATCAAACCCCACATACAGATTTTGTAAGATTAAAAGAAAATAAGGAAAATAGTATAATCCTTAGTGTCAATGAAAGTCAGTCAGAAAAATATGTCCGTAAAATAGATCAAAACAACAACATAATATTTCAAGATAAGCTAAAACATATTAAGGAAATGATTCATGAGATGAAACGATATAAACTTAAACAATAAAACTCAGAAATGAAATGACAATTCATGAAAATTAGAAATTAAAGAAATATCATTATTAATTATTAGAAATTATGAGTTCTCACTCGTAAGTGGGAGATGAACAATGACAACAGGTGGACATAGGGAAGGGAACATCACACACTGGGGCCTGTCAGGGGGTAGGGGGCTAGGGGAGAGAGAACATTAGGAGAAATACCTAATGTAGGTGATGGGTTGATGAGTGCAGCAAACCACCATGGCACGTGTATATCTATGTAACAAACCTGCATGTTCTGCACATGTACCCCTGAACTTAAAGTATAATTAAAAAAAAAAAAAAGAAAGAAATACAGAGGGAAAAAAAGAAATTATAAGTAACTACAATAAAGTCAACAGATGATTCCTGAATAATGAGTGAAAAAGGGGTAATTTTTAATGTTTACAATAAGGAGAATAAAAATATTTGAAAGTGATCAATGATGACAGGCAAAGATCAAACACAGAGAAAACAGAAGTCTCTACAGGATCAAGGGTACAGATAAAGTACTACAAATTATAATTTTTAAAAAAATTTCTGGGTGCAGTGGTTCACGCCTGTAATCCCAGCACTTTGGGAGGCAGAGGCGGGTGGATCACGAGGTCAGGAGATCGAGACCATCCTGGCGAACACGGTGAAACCCCGTCTCTACTAAAAATACACACACACAAAAAAATTAGCCGGGCATGATGGCGGGCGCCTGTAGTCCCAGCTACTCGGGAGGCTGAGGCAGGAGAATGGCGTGAACCCAGGACGTGGAGCTTGCAGTGAGCGGAGATCGCGCCACTACACTCCAGCCTGGGTGACAGAGTGAGACTCCGTCTCAAAAAAAAAAAAAAAAAAAAAGCGAAAAAACCAAAAACAACAACAACAACTTCTAAAATAAAATAAAAAGTTTATAAACTACATAATGAAAGAAAATACCACATACCTATGATAATATCTCAGAGTGACCTACTGTGATACATATTCTGGTAAGATTAATTAGAAACAAAAATTATTTGCGTATCTAGAAAAAATAGGTACAGACAGTCACCAAGGCTTTAGAGTGACTGACTGTACCTATTCTGTCTGTGAAAGAAAATGAAGTAACATTATTTAAGTTAATAAAAGAAAATGTAAATGAAAGATGTCATGTACTGTAAAACTGACTTAAGGATCAAGGGCACAAAAAAACTATTATCAACATCTAAGAACTCAGGGAATACTATTCCCATGAGCAGTTCCTAAGGAATTTGAAATGCAAAAAAGGTGTTTCTGACATACGAAATTGCTAGATATGATAGGTGGGCTAATATTGAATATTATAAACATAGTTACATTTAGAAGACTAAATAAGAGCTAAGTAGAAGACAGTATATTATCCATGCAATAGCTATATGCTGACAATGGAGCTTTAGTACAAGTTTCAAAATAAAATGAGATAAAACCAATGTATAATTATGATATATTCTAAATCCATCTTCCTTGTGTCACTGACAACCAAGAATATCGGTGTGGAAATAAAATGTAACTGAAAAGTTGTAATAGGATAAACGTTGAGTAAAAACCTTTAGGCTTCAACTTGAAATATCCCTATGAACTCATTAGGTATTTTATCATTAAATATAGGTGTATGTATTTTTTAGCTCTATTCACTGAAATGATCTAGAAATGAGTATCTCTCAGAACCCACATCATTATCTGGAAATATGATTTCTTACTAAAACTAAACAGGGCATCATTGAAAAATGACTGATCTCACATCTAGAGGAGAAAGTGAAACATCTCACAGTACCAGGTAGCAAGGAAGCTCTCAAAGCCACTATAATCATATCAAAAAGAATCAGGAGCAAATTTGGAGAGGTGCCCACTAAGCAAACATGAGACAATTTAAGATTTAATAGAAATAATAATTGCAACAAATTAAACTCCATTAAATATGTTTAAATCCATGAGTTTATAATGATATTAAAAGAAAAAAGAATAAGTCATCTTTGCAGGATGATAGGGAACCAACTCATTTTAAACTAGTAAATATAGCACAGATTGGAGCATGTATTTTCCCTTTCCTTAATGAATTGTGTTATTGGGTAACCAAACAGTAGATTATGGGGAGTATGTATCTTTTCATCAACTAAACAAATACAAAAGAAATAAGAAACAAACAAACAAAAATGATAGAATATCACAGTTTTCTACCCCCAGGAATAAATATAGGCATTAATCTTCAGAGACTGCCAAGATCACAAAAAGAAAGATGACACATTTTGTTCCTCCTGTTATTATACCAAACACCACCTATGGCATTGCCAAAGGATCAAACTTGACCCTGGATCTGGCTGCCAATTTGCAGGAAATAGAGAGGAAAGAGGGACATGTGGAACTGAAGACGGCATTAGTATGCAATCAGCAAAATGTGGACAGCGGAAGCTAGAAGTCAAACATTCTAGGCTCAACAGATAAATTGTGAGGAAAGCAATAAAGGACAAACCTACAGATTAAAAGTGACTTAAAAAGATGTCTAATTTTAAAAATTCGTAAGACTATGGTGTCTAGGGATGCATACATAACTGCAAAAAAACTACAAGGGTTAAAATTCATGAGAGTGGTTATTTGTCGAGGCAGGGAGACAGCTCTGTTATGCCTGGCACAGAGCACATGGAAGGTGCCTCTGGGATGGCTGGCAAGCTCTCTTTCTTGTCCTGTGTGATGTTTACCCAATATTGAGTCATAATAGTCTTTATTTTTGTGTGGTTTTCTATACCTACATTTTATTTTACAATAAAATAATGTTGTAAATTTTAGATCTTTCTAGCAGACTACTTTTCATAAAGAAGAAACCAGGCCTGCCAATGCTCCATGTTGTAATACTGATCCCAGGAGCTCAATGGGAAAGTTGCAAAGTGCTTGACGTGACACACCTAGAAACACACTGAAGGGGCAGCTCTGCAAACAGTAGGAGAGCATATTGTTCTTGCACAGAAAGAGAAGTAAATTATTTCTAGATATCGATAAAAAGCAATCCTTGAACTTCTATGACTGTCAGGCTTGTATAGTCCTGTTCCAAGAATAGATAAGGAAGGTAAAGAATATTATACACATTATGTATTTATGATCAATTATGTAATCTGTAAACGTTAAATTCAGAGTTTATAAATTATTAAAGAAGGAAAAGAAAGCTTTATATCTGCAAGACATTGATCTCTTTATGGTAGGAAGGCACATAAAATCAACCAAAATGACCTCAGGAGTATTTAACAATCCTAAAAATTAAATATGATTAAACTTTCTGATGCTCATCATTACATATCCAAAATGCCAGAAAGCGGAAGAAAAACCTCATAATCCATGATATGAGATCAGTGACTTTATCTCAAGACCTATAAGCAGAATTATTTATATAAAGCTATGCAGAAAGAAGATAATGCTGTGAATTAGAATATACCAATGGCCCAATGAAAAGTAGGACTGCCAAGACTGTTGGCTCTTAGCTACGAAAGAGAACATGGTCTCTTAAGTGGATCAGAATTAACTGTAAACCAGTATATACATGGCAAAATCACTACTGCTTAGACAAAAGCAGAGAAAATTAGAATTAAATAGCAAGCTAGTATTCATCTGTCAGCTACAGTTTACAGCAGGTGACAAGAAACTAGGAAAGCACAAGGGATGTGGTTTGCACTCCTCACACTCCTGTCTTGTGAGCCAGAAGTTACGGAAGCAGCCAAGGCTGAAGGCACCAACAGTTTTCCCATAGATTAATTCTCCACAGTGACACCTGGGCCACTCAGAGGTTTAAGTTGGCCACAAGCTTCAAATTGTCTTGGTAAACTTTTATTAAAGCTAGAAAGAGTCAAAAGGAATTGAAATGTCTCCTCATTTTTCACTTCTACTGAGGAACACTTACATGAAATTATGAAGGTAGAAAGAGGTATAAAGTAAAACAATGGTTCTAATAGAGAAATGAGCTCCAAAACTAGAAATTGAAAAAACAAACTCATTGACTATCTTTTAAAAATAAACTCTGAGAAAACGTACAAAGCTGTCTATATTATTTCACTCTCACATCTTCCCAAATTTTATAAAATGGTGCAAACCAGGCCCAAAACCGTTTTGTTTCTTTTTTTTTTTTTTTTTTTTTATTTATTTATTTTTTTTTATTATACTTTAGGGTTTTAGGGTACATGTGCACAATGTGCAGGTTTGTTACATATGTATCCATGTGCCATGTTGATTTCCTGCACCCATTAACTCGTCATTTAGCATTAGGTGTATCTCCTAATGCTGTCCCTCCCCCCTCCCCCCACCCCACAACAGTCCCCGGAGCGTGATGTTCCCCTTCCTGTGTCCATGAGTTCTCATTGTTCAATTCCCACCTATGAGTGAGAACATGCGGTGTTTGGCTTTTTGTCCTTGCGTTAGTTTACTGAGAATGATGTTTTCCAGTTTCATCCATGTGCCTACAAAGGACACGAACTCATCATTTTTTATGGCTGCATAGTATTCCATGGTGTATTGTTTCTTAATTTGTCCTCTCCTTTGCTACTCATGGATTTTCCAATGCCAGTGGCACTGTCCAGAATCAGGCCCTCGTTCCCTGACGACTGTAGTGAGAACAGAAGCCTCTTCCTCTTCCAGCAGTCTCCACCGTGGTCTAGTACCAACTTTTCCATAAATTCTATTTACCTCCACTCCTCATGGTGAACCTTCCACTTCAGTAAGTTCCTTCTCCTTCGGTTCCTATCCCACGTCCCCACACATACACATGACATGCTTTGTGCCTTCTGAATCTGCAGTAGTAACCATGCCCACTTTTGCTTATTCAAATACTATGTACACTTCAAGGTTTCAATCAAGTCTTCTCTAATGATTTCACCAAACACTCCAGTCTGCATTGCTCACGCTCATCTCTGAAGTAGTACAGTCCTTAGATTCTATACAGACTTCCCACACGCAGTTATAGAATCACGTGTCAGGGCAAAAGTATCTTAAAAAGTAGTTAACCTCAGGCTTGAATGTCTTCTACATCTCTAGCATGTGCTTATCCAGATTATGCTTGGATACTTGGACTAATTGTAATTTTACTACCTCCTGGAGCAGCTCATTGTAGCTTTCAACAGCCCTACAATTACAAAGTTCTCCCTTATAATCAGCTTATAGCTCTCACCATAAGCTTCAAATCATGTCATTATTATACTTTAGGATCTATAAGGAGGAAATTAAATCCATTTGTATATTCCTTACATTACAAGGTAGTAAATAAGTCACTTATCTAGTCTTCTACAAATCTCAAGATATATTTGTGCCATGTGCCTTTAGCAATTCTGACATCATTCTTCAAGTTTACTCACTGTCTTCGTAATTATATGCTACCCTTTGTTATTTTAATATTTCAGAAGTGTGTCAGCCATTCTTAAAGTCTTTTACCTAGAAAATGTCAGAACTTTGACTACGTCCAGACATTAGAGCAACTTTTACTATATTGCATTGCATTGTTTTTTCTTTATGCAAGTTACCTAGCGTGAGCTGATCATATATTATGTATTTAATCAAGTTGACTTTAAAAACCTCCTCTCAAATTAGTTTCCGAAGAATTGCCCACTGTAAACTGCAGTTCCTAAGCATGCAGTAATTTCTTCAGGAAGCTTACCTTCATTATAATAAGTGGAAAATTATCATTTTTTTCCTAAAATAAATAGTGTCAGGATAGTAAAGTCTCTTGCAGAAATTAAATATGCTACAAACATCTGGGCTTGCCAAATGGCAATATAAATAAGCACAGAAAACTGCTATAGCCTGGAGGCATCAGAAAGAGCACTGTGAGCCATAACTACTAGGCCTCTGAAATGGTGTAGTGCTATGTTTTCATCAGCTAAAATTTTTGTGCTTCCCAATTAACTCAATTGTTTAGAAATCATGCTTTAGGTTCCCACTACTATGTGGTGATGTTTGCATGGAGTACAGGAACAAGGCTTTGGAATTTGCCCAGACAGGTAACGCACTATGTGGTCAGAAGTTTTAGACCAACCGCTTTCACTGCCCCTTCACTGACAACGGTTGGTACAGTAGGGGGTCAGCCTCTCTCTGGTTGTTTTTGAGAGCAATTTGCATCTCATTTTACTGATTTCACTCTCCAATTAGTACTCTCAAGCCATTGCTTAAATTATGTGTTGCTCCATAAGGAATGACATTTCCTTTGGCTGAGCAACTAGCTGTATCACACTATTCTAGCAATGATGAGCCTCACCAAGGGCGAAGCGGCGGCTGACTCTCCTGTTTTGGCAGGCCCACGGAGGAGGCACAGTGCCAGCACCTGCGGCGATTAATGACAGTTTGGCCCAATTGCCACAGCTTTGATGGCAATCTGCATAGGATTACCAGTCACACATTAAACAGCCTCATTTCAATTCACCAAAACAAATGGTGCCACCAAATCTACCCACACAATTCCCTACTTTCAATAACTCCACTGTTGAATTTCTCTGCCCAATTCAGTGATGCATGCCTGCCAAGCGCTGTAATGATGGATGGAGTCATTAGTATTTTAGTTTCTACACTGAACCTGAAGCCAAAGCATATGGTCTGACAGATGTTGCAGCAATAGGCTGTATTTGATTTACCATGTAGGTGTCTACTTATACTGGACCTTCATAACAGAATACTAATGCATAACTTTCAGTCCAACCCCAGTTACAACCCTTTCTTATCCTCAAGTTACAAGGTGTTCTTAAAGCAGAAACTCAGAACATGTTTATTTCAAGTTAGACTAATGATTACAAATTACCTTTGAATGTAATCAAATCACTTGAAATGGACAAGATGGACAAAAACGCAAGTAATGCCTGTAGGCTATTACCATCTATGGCTTGATTAGCACTGCCAGTAAGTTCGTTATTTGATAAAATGTGTCACTTATTCACTTTTTCCTCATTCGTGTCTTATTCAGGTAAAAATTATATATATATATATATATATATAGTAAATTGGACAGATCTTAATCTTTGACAAATGTATGTACACTCACAGATCAAGACCCCAGTCAATATATATGACATTAACATTACCCTAGAGAATTTCCCCCTGCTCACATCCAATTAATCCTTATTCCCCACAGGCAACAAGTGTTCCGATTTCTATCACCATAGGTTAGTTTTGTTTCTTATGAAACTTAATGTAAATGAAATCATAAAGGATATAAGCTTTTTGTGTCTGTCCTCTTTCCAAAACCTAATGTTGCTGAGATCCATTCATGCTATTGCATTATCAGCAGTTCATTCTTTTATTGCTAAGCAGTATTCCATTGTTTGAATGAGCCACAAATTGTCTATTATCCTGTTCATGGACATTTAGGTTTTTTCTAATTATCACTTATTATGAATAAAGCTGTTATAGGCATCCTTGTACAAGTCTTTTTGTGGGCACATGTCTTAATTTCTCTTGGGTAAATACTTAGGAATGGAACTGCTACACCATATGTTCATTTGTTGCTTATATATTCACTTTTTCCTGCAATCACTTTATCCAGTGTTCATAATAGTAAGAGTTACAATCTAGTGTTCAGTAGCACCATAGGGTGACTATAGTTAGCAATTTATTGTATATTTCAAAATAACTTTAAAAGTGGAATTGGAATGTCCTTAACACAAAGAAATAATAAATACTCAAGGTTACGGATATCTCAGTTACCCTAATTGGATCATTACACATTATATGCTTGTTCCAAAAACATCACATGTACCCCATAAATATGTACAACTAGTATGTATTGATAATAATTTGATATTAAAAAATAAAATTCAAGAATATTAAGAATATTCAAATACTGGAATATTTGAATATTTTTTAAAAGTTTTGAATTTTAAATATTTTCAATATTGAAAACAAATAATTCAAAAAATTCAAAATTTAAAAATAAATAACCAACATTTCTAACCTATAAAAGTGTACAATCTAATTTTTATTTTTCCGTAAGAAAATTATTTGACACTTCTCAAGAATATAACCAAATGCTTTTATTATTTCATTTCAGTATAAATTATATGTTACAATTTCACTTTTGATCTTATTTCCCATAAGTAGAGCTTTATCATAGCTTCAAGTTATGAATCACAAATTCCGTATCATTGAAAGTTCCTGAGGAATACAGAAATCCTTCCTTATCCAAGGTCACACTTTGGGCAGTTGCAGTTACCTTCTGTCAATCACAGTCTGAAAATCTTAAATGAAAAATTTCAGAAATAAACCATTCACAGGTTTTAAGTTGCACTCCACTCTGAGTGGCGTAATGAAATCTTGTGCCACCCCTCACTTGTTAGTCATCGACATTGTGTGTTTCTGACATCCCAACCACCGAAATCATCATGGCTCAATGATCTAGGATAGCCCCAAGCAGTTGAACCTCCTTCTGACATATTGTCAGAAGGTCAGTAGTAGCCTAATGCTACATCACACTGCCTATGTCATTCACCTTATTCTCATTATGTGAGTTATTTTATCATTTCACGTCATCCTAAGAAGGGTGAGTAAAGTACAAAGATACGCTATGAGAGATCACATTCATATAACTTTTATTACAGTATATTGTTATAATTGCTCTATTTTATTAGTTATTGTTGTTAATCTCTTACTGTGTCTAATTTATTAATTAAACTTGATCATAGGTATGTATATGTAGGAAAAAAACATTATATGTGGGGTTTGGTACTGTGTGGTTTCGGGCATCCACTGGGCTTTTTGGAATGTATCCCCCAAGGATAGGAGAACACTATTACAAAATTAAAATGGCTTAGTTCTAAAACTTAGAAGATTTAAAAAATGTCTGTTCATGTGGAAAAAATTCACAAATCACTAACCAAATAATGTGTTTATATCCAGAATACATGCTACTTCACTGCGCTCTCAATTGAAAAATAATCTGGAAGTTCTCTCAGCATGACTAAAGACTTTATTCTAAATTTCTTTTTTTTTTTTTTTTTTTTTTGAGACACATTCTCGCTCTGTCACCTAGGCTGGAGTGCAGTGGTGTGATCTCGGCTCACTGCAACCTCCGCCTCCCAGGTTCAAGCGATTCTTCTGCCTCAGCCTGCCGAGTAGCTGGGATTACAGGTGTGCACCACCACGCCTGGCTAATTTTTATATTTTTAGTAGAGACAGGGTTTCACTATATTGGCCAGGCTGGTCTCCAACTCCTGACCTCATGATCCACCTACCTTGGCTTCCCAAAGTGCTGGGATTACAGGTGTGAGCCATTGCGCCAGACCCTAAATTTCTTTTAGTGCATAAATGTACTACATGACATAGTTTTAAAAACTACTTTCCAGAAAACCTCATGATTTCACCATGTTTTTAGTCTACTGACACTCAGACTTATAAAAACATTCGATGTTGTTTTATGTATCATTAGTTCATTTAGCATGTACAAGAAGGTTGATCTACTTCGAATACTCCATAATTATATAATCCAATTCTTACAAGAAAGATCATTCCCTGTAAATACTTTCAGAACTACCATGATATGCATTATGAAATTATCCTAGATTAACTCAGGCAACTCATTGTTTGCGTTTTTCCCTGCATTTTTCAATTTACTCAATTTGTATATCATTTTAGACAACAAAAACGACTGATATATTAATTATAACCTAGAAAGAATACAGAAATGAGAGAAATTATTCAGTTTTTCCAGAACAAATTATTTAAAATATCAAATATGATCAAGCATTATGTTCTGTGTACCTTTCACAGAGTTATACTGTATCATTTTTCCTTTGAAATAGAAAATTGGCTGTTTTTCTAGTCTTTGTTACTTTAGCCCATATTTAGACAACATTTTGTCAATTGAAGCTCAATACTACATAATGTAAGTTATTTGGAGGACATACAAAGTTGATTGCCATTTGGTATTTTACCTGACCATGGCAGGTATAACAACTGTTGTATTATTCCATTACCTCTGTGATAGACTGCAGTGACCTTTCATTGAGTGCTTCAAGTACATTCATTCTCAGTACTAGCAGCAGATATTTTGAGCATTTGTTCTCACAATGATACTTAATTTAAGGTACCATTTTTCCCCCATGCAAAACGAATAACAAGACTTTTTCATTCTTCCACACAAAAGGGTTATCAAGGCCATGTTTCAAGCCACCAAAAATAACATAAAGACCTAGTTTAGCATCTTACAGCTGGAAGGGATTTTAGTGTCTATTCAGAATCTCCTTTTATAAATAAGCAAATTGAGGCCCAGAACACATAAGTGAAACCTCTAAGGCCACTGCAATTAACTGGGTTAAAAGGTTTAGGAGGGTTAGAGTAAAAGTTAGAATTCAGAACTGGGCTTCCTGAACTCTAGGCTGTTATTCTACATGAAATGAAAATAATCTGACATCTGTTTGCATGAGTTAGCTGGTAGATTCACTTTGGAACCAGAATTCTTCCTGCTTTATTATGTTTTTTTACTTTCGGCAAAAGGTGGGCAAGTTTTTTAAGTCACTGCCACCTTCTAATTGATTGATATATAGATAATGATCAATCTTATCTGGTGCATTTTTACACAATTTCATAATAAAAGTTTTCATTTTAATTTGAAAACACCTTAAGTAAGTAATTAATAGATTTCAATATTTCTTGTACATGGAGAAGAGTGATGTAAGCGAATAAGTTAATTGATGTGGTGTTACTGAAAAAGGTAAAATAGCTTTTGAATAAATTAAGGTGAATATGTACACTACTGAAGAAAGAGGCAATGTCCATGTCAAAGTGGAAGAGAAATACACAAATTCACCATTCTGTAGCAAACGCAAAAAAAAAAAAAAAAAAAAAAAAAAAAAGAGAGAGGTGAGGTAGGGGAGAAAGCAACATAGAAGTTTCATAGAATATTTTACCTCTCATCTTTGTTACAAAAATGGCAGGAGGAAAATTTTTTAAAACCATCATGAAATGGACTATCTACAAAATAGAAAGCAAACAACAACAAAAAAATGAGCAGTATTTGGACTACCACCCACTCAGACCAGCAGGGTCCAGAAAGTCTTTGTTGCCACAAGGCAGCTGGTGACTGAGGATACAAAACCCTTTTTATTTCAATGTCACATTAAATCCTGAGGCATAAAACCAAGGGCAGACCTACAGAGCCTCTAGAGCTCCAAGAAAAGACTATATAGCTCACAACTAAAGCCAAATGCCAGCTAACGTTCCCATCTAAATGAAAAAATCACTATCAAAACTATTAGAACATATATCTAAAATTATTTTAAACTATTATTTAGGCATAGGAAGAGAAATAAGAAAACTGACTTGACATTTATTTGATAAAACAGGTTGCACATTATACAACATGCTTTCCAGGAAAAATTATCCTATTTTTCAATCTTTGTAGGAGAAATTACCATAATCATAGAAAAAAACGACCCTCATTTCCTTTTCATATTTGGACACAAAATATGGTATCCTGACACTTGAAAATCAAATAAGCTATAAAAGTAGTAATAATTAGATTAATATGAAGTACACCTGTTGTAACCTCCAATTGGAATGCTGGAAGAACTTGATGAAATAACACAAATATAACACCCAGCATATCAGTCATTATACAAGGTATTATTTCAATATTCATTTATTAGAACCTTTATTACAACCACCTGCAAACTAATAGTTATCCCCAACACTACCTTCACCTATATAAAGGATGTAGTAAAAAAAAAAATCATGATGCCTATGTTGAAGAAACTAAGCTCATCTTGTTTTTTTGGTCTCTATTGGCATTCTCATGAATTTAAAATTCACAACTTATTAAATCTCTTTCCTCATTCTGATGCAGAGAACCTAAAAAATAATAATAGAGGTGCTCAGAAAATATTATTACTTACATATCATCTAGCTTCAAATATTTCGCTCAATAGCCATCAGTTTTAGGTCCAGCTTCCTGGCTTTAGAGCTTCTTTCATCTCCTCCCAGCCCCCAGCACCCTAGCACTGACAGATAGACTTTCTATAAATTCTCTGAAGGCAAGGCATATTTCTTAGTCTATAGTTTTCTCTCAGATTCTTTTAAATCTGTTTATATGCACCATTTACAGTTCCCCAACATGTATGTTAAATCATAATTAAATACAAATGTATTAAGAATTAATATGTGCAAGACAAATGTCTTCACCTCAGATCTGTGATTAAACTTCAAACTCAAAAATTTAATTGGCTCTCTTCCAATTAATATTCCCTGAAATATTCCCAACGGTTTCTTAAAATACTTTAAAAAATTTATCAGAGTATGACAGCTCCTACTTAACTCTTGTAAATTCAGTTTTAAAAATATTATTAAATAAGAAAAAATCTCATTCATATTTTAAATGGATCTACAGAATTTTTTGCAGTTTGAATATAACAGAGAGAATTATTGTGTTTCACTAGATCCTAACAAAAATACTTATTATTTGCCCATGTATTTTATTTCAGAAAAGGAAATCTCTAACATGAATCTGCAATTAAACTCACGCAGACAGCCTGTCCCACTACATGCGCGTGCACACACACACACACACTCAAAAGGATGAGACAACAAACAGTCCTGTTGCAATTTTTTTAAAACATAAAGTATACTCTTTAGCTCAGCTGCCAACTTGGCCTTACCTGGAGCCATAACTTGTTATGCACAGCATCTCTCCCTGTGGCAATGCACTGAAATGTAGCATTTTGCCCTGCATTCACTTCTACATCCCCTAGACGGAGGAAATGAGGAGATTTATCTGTGAAGGGAGAAAAAAAATGTATTTGTTTTCACATGAAGAAAATATGCCACGTTACTTCTCTCCAGCTGAATATTATCGTTACTGTTTTTACCTTCGGGCAAGACTAACATCAGAAAGAAGAAAACTGAGGGGCTTTTTTGTGCCGGAAGACACCATTTCCTCTGTGACTCTCATAGTTCTCTTTTTCTCAATAGCTCTATTACTTACTGTTCCATAATTGCTGGAGTATTGTTCTCTAGAGTGAGCACTCAACAATTGCTGCTGAACTGCTGCCATAGCATGTTGCATATGGATGATAATAAAACAGTTACAAACTTACAAAGTCAAAGCAACCAAGAGATTAAATTGACATGAAATCAGAGCCTAATATAAAGATATAATGAAAACATATAATGATTTCTAAACTACTGACAGTGACACAGCCATTGAACTTATTAGGCCACATTTTAAGCAGTTAGATCTTTTTTAAAAAAACATCAATAGTTATAATCCTCTATAGCACTTCAAAGAACAAGGGAATATTTTTGATTCTCGCAAAAAGAACACCAACTAAACTGGTAAACTTCTTTCCTATTCCATTATAACCATAGTATAGTAATCCAAAATAAATACTCATATTAGACTAACAAAAATAATGACTGCAGTCAAAATATAAGTAAGATTTATGACTGACAAGTATTCTCTGAAACTACCTTTTAAAACTGAAGCCTCATCCATGTTTCCCATTGAAAGGAAATTTATATAAACAGCAAAAGCTAAGGCTCATGAGTAAAAAGAAAAGTTCACGGAGGGCCATATCACCCTAAAACTGCTGTTGTGCTCAATCCACCATTTTCTATGTACTTATGAAAGCCTTTCCTTAACACCTATCATTCAAGAAGTGAAAAATAAACAGTAGATAAAAACACAGTTCTCTTAAACTACAGATTGAAAGAACTTAGTAAGCCAGCTTGAACTTTAAATGAGATGATTTTGTTCTCTCTTTTCTTAGAATTTACCAACCACCACATGGTGTATATAATCTGACCCTTACTGGCTACATCTTTCTCTAGTGCCTTACCTCTCAGGAAGAGATTTAAAATAAGGAATTCTTGAGTTAGAACATGAGCTAAAGCAGCAGTTCTCAATTTAGGAACTCTAGACCAGCAAGATCAGCTGCACTGGAATCAGAAATGCAAATTGTCAGGCCCCACCCCAGACCTATTCAATCAGAACCAGGGGAAGAGCCAAGCAATCTGTGATTTACCACAGCTGTAGGTAATTCTGAAGCACACTCGAGTTTGACAACCACTCAGCAGGAGCACAGGTCTTGGCCCTCACAAGAGGCCCCAGCCTGCTGCTTACAATGTGTTAGAGATGCTTCTCAGGGAGGATTGCTGAACAGATAACCCAGAATTCACGGGCCCTATAAAATGCTGCTTTTGGGAAATATAGGCAAAGTCTGAATTTATGCCAACTGTTTTTTGCCTGGCTCTATTGAATGCATGCAGTAATTGTTTTTCATGGACTGTGATGTATACACAAATTTAGGTACACGATCTGAAAACCAATCAATGTGCATCTAAGGGCATAACAAAACTGTGTATTAATAAACTGAGTTTCTTGTTTGCTTTCTTTTTTTTTTTTTTTTTTTTTTTTTGAGATGGAGTCTTGCTCTGGTTGCCCAGGCTGGAGTGCAGTAGTGCAGTCTCAGCTCACAGCAACCTCCACCTCCCAGGTTCAAGTGATTTTCCTGCCTCAGCCTCCTGAGTAGCTGGGATTACAGGTGTGCACCACCACGCCTGGCTAGTTTTTTTTTTTTTTTTTTTTTTTTCAGTAGAGATGGGGTTTCACCATTTTGGCCAGACTGGTCTCAAACTCCTGACCTCATGAGTTAGCCAGATATTTATTATGACAGAGGAAAAAAAAAAGGAGTCCTAAATTTGGAATAAGGTGAACTAATTATTTCTCTTCATTTCACCCCAGCCCTCAACTCAGCAGATCAAATAACTTCATGAGGCTTCTTTATATTTTCCTTTCTGTTGAACTCTGATTTGCTGTTCTTCTGTTTTTCTAGACAATTTAATAATGCCAAAAAAATGAACAAGTGCCACTGACAGCTGCCTTTGCATGTATATTTTGTTCTCAGTAATGAAATAATTTAAAAGAATCTCCTGATAGGTATACAATTAGTTACAAGTTGAAAAATATTTGATTCAAAAACTCTAGAAATATATCAGTTTTCTTTTAAAACTCAGTAGAAGGCTAGGACTAACAATAACAAGAGAGACAGCAATAACCAAGTGATAAACAATCAATAGTCACTGCCAATATAAGGCAAGTGTTGAAAGGACATAGAAAAATACAATTCTTAATCACAACCTACCACAAGGATAACTCAGTACTTGGATGTCATCAATGGCAATATAACCAGTTCTCCCTCCTGAGACTTCAGCTTCAAATATTACCTGTCAAAAAGAAACAGAAAATATTTACAACAATCATTTTCAAGGAATGTCTACAGTGGAGGGGAATAGCTAAATATATGCCAAAGTAAGTCTAATTTTTGTTCAGTAAGAATTAAAAATTTAACCTTATAATGTAAGTAATTTCCTAACTCTTGTACCAGTAAACAAATCAAAAAACAAAATTTGAAGAACAATTACAGAGGTTAAGCAGCTTACATTTTTTAAGTTACAGAGGTTAAGCAGCTTAAATTTTTTAAGCAGTTATTACCAAGTATTGTTATATATCCCGAATAGGCAATATATAGGCAGACATAGAAAATCTCTTTAAAGGTAAACTTTCGCCTATTGATTTTTTCCGATTTTGTTGTTTACTTAACATACGTGGAGCACCTACTATGTGCCAAGCAGTATGTGAACCACTGAACACATTAATAAGATAATCTGAGTTTTAAACAGCTGAATTTTCAAGGATGGGTGTCAACCGACAGATTATTGGTGTTCCAGGCCAAAGGAACAAATACAATGAAAAAGATTGGGATGGCATGTTTGGAAAACTAAATAAATATAATGACTATGACTACAAAGGCTCAAAAGGGAAGAAATGAGATTAGAGACATAGGCATGGAAGGCCTTAAATACCATGAGGGTGAGGTCAGGAGTACAGCACTCAATAGTTTTATATCTAAGAATGTTAGGAAAAAAAAAAAAGTTTCTATATTTAAATATAAGCTCATTTTACAGTTTTGCAGTTATAGTCAATAGCAAAGCTTCATATGGCCTTTCTTTTAATGTGTGCTGTGGCTGGGTGCAGCAACTCACACCTATAATCCTAACACTTTGGGAGGCTGAGGCAGGAGGGGCACTTGAGCCCAGAAGTTCAAGACCAGCCTGGGGAACATAGTGAGAGCCTGTCTCTTAAAAAAAAAAAAAAAAAAAAAAAAAAAGATTAGCTGGGTGTGGTGGCACATGCCTATAGTATCAGTTACTTCAGAAACTAAGAGACTAAGGTGGGAGAATTGCTTGAACCCAGGAGTTCAAGGCTACAGTGAGCTAGGATGACACCACTGCACTCCAGCCTGAGCAACAGAGTAAGACCCTGACTCTAAAAAAACCATAACAATAATAATGTGTGCTGTGACTTTCAAGAGAAAACAGATTTAGCATTCAGCACTTCAGTGTTGTATTTGATTCCTTTATTCATGGGCATACATACATTATTTTGGAGTATTTGCAAAGCATTTTTAAAAATGTAATGAAAATTGATGTTTAAAGTAAGAATAGAATATAATCAAATGGGTCTAATAGAAACATATTTGGCTATAAAGTGAAGGATGATCAGGAGAGAAAAAATAAGTCAATATGCTAGAAGTAGTGGGAATGGTGAGATGAAAAGAAAAAGGAAAGATAAAAATAATACTAAGGAAGCAGAGAAGGTAGAACTTACTGACTCAGTTGTGAAATATAGGACAACTCAATGATTTCTGGCTTAGACTACTAAGTGAATGATGTTGTCAGGATTCCTTGTCAGGACTAGTGATACAGAAAAGGAAACAAATTGAGGGAGAAAATAATGAAGTATGTTTTGAACATTTCAAATTTGATTTGCCTATGATACACACAGGGGAAAATGCTTAAGTAATAACTAGATAGATAGAATTGGAAGAGAAGATTATCAGGGTAAAATAAAGGTATAAATTTCAAAGTTATGTGACGAAGGATATCAGATAACTCCATGGAAGGGAATAAGCGACTAATTTGAAAGTTAAAGTGATTGGTGAGTAAGATGGCATAAGAAGATAAATAAGAGAAGAAAACTACTGGAAATGAAAGGTCAAGACTGAAAAGGCCACCAGCGGATATAAAGCCAACATCGAATGGTTAAGAAAGAAGGGTGGTACCAGGAGGTTTCAAGCAGGTCAACACTCCTAATAAAAGGATTAGAAAAGGCCAGGCATATTACAATAACAATAATTTAAAGATTTCAGATATGTGTGTAAACAGTGGCATCTAGATGCACACACATTTTAGGAGGTGAGAGCCTCTCTGATGTTATCTAATAATCTCCAGCCATTTTATTCTTTCCCGTGGGAGTATCTGCCAATTCTGAGATCAGGCTATGGTTCTAGCTTAGTACAGACTGAAAACCTCTAGTAGGAGGAGGTGAAAACCTCTATTAGGAGGAGGTGAAAACTGTGATGAAAGCTTGGTGCAGTTGTGCAGAAATAGAACAACAACTTGAAAATCTGGGAGGCTGACTTTTCCAAAAAGACATAGGTAAAGGCAAATGATATCTAACATAAGAAAGAGGTCAAGAGAAACTGAAACTAATAAGCATCACTTGGGGTTAGCTCTTAGGTATTTGGTAAACTCTGCCAGGACATTTTTACTCTGGTGGAGGAGGAGAAGCTTGATTGACTGGGCTGATAATAAGTAACATTTGTCAAGCACTTACTATATAAAGTAGACTGTCCCAAGCTATACACAATCACACACATACACACACATAAATTGATTTAATCCTCATTACAATCATACGAGGTAGGTATTATTTTCATGCTCATTTTAAAGAAAAGTAATTGAACCAAGGCATAAAAGCTAACAAGTGGTGAAGCTGGGAATGGCCTGAGCCATCCCGCCTCTAGGTTGCTTTTGAAAACTTTACTACATTGCCTCTCAAGAAAAAGAAGAAGACACAGAGTATTTAATTTAAGTAGACTTTAGAGTTTAAATTTCTTTTAAAAGTCTAAAATGTTAAGTAAATTTTAAATTTAAAAAATGAATTACATCTTAACTAGCACACTGACTAGACATTATATTGACAAGATAGCAGTATGGTTCCATTAAACCCTTTCCATTCTCACACTACAACCACCCCAAAGTCAATTACAATGAGATAAGGTAAGCTGCTGGAATGGATGGCTCATCTGCCTCCCATCTGTCCCAGTCATAAACCACCTGCATTACTTCTTTTCTACTCCAAGTTTGCCCTTTGTGACAATTGATTTTACTGGAATAAGCTGAAAGTGAGATGGAGGATGGGGTCTTTGTGGTAAGCAGAATGCTTCATGATGGAAGGGTGGCCATCTATGAACACAGGAGGGTGGGCAATAGGTGCGTGCATATGATTTACATTTCACATAAATGTATTTGGTGGGACTATAATTCTCATGTCATTTTCTAAATACTAGAAAAAGGGCTTAGCAAGAAATAGAAAATAGGATAAAAAACTTTAAATAATGTATAACTTGAGACAACTCTGGTACAGACCACGTTCTCAGGGGTGAAAAAAAACCTGTATTATACTCCAAGCCCTCCTGTTTACAAATTCTTGAGGATTCACATAAATTTGAGATTTGAAACTTTTAGAGCTAAGTCTTAACCCCATAATATGAATATAATACAGCTTTCAAAAAAAGTTTTCTAAGGATTAAATAGTAGCATATAGAAAAGTGCTATCTAAACTAAAAGGTGTGATTGTCAACAGTGTTGTCTGTACAAATGTATCCTAGGAAAATAAGTTTTATTTGCTTGATTGTGGTTTAAGGAAAGAGAAGTTACAGAAAAAAAAGTTTTTAATTATTTTTTGGAAACAATTACATTCTAATGAATAAGTACACATCATTGTTTATTTCAGTTTTGTTGTCAGTATTTATTAAATTATTGTAACTTCTAGGTCTATCTTAGCTTCACTTTCTTGAATTGTTTAACTTCTTGTACTTTAAACAAGATTACTACACCCCTGAGAAAAGTTTCATATGTGTTCATTTAAACTGAGCTTTAGTCAGGACAATAAATTGAGGCCTTGATTTAAAAGGAGGCAAAATAATTGGTTCTTTATTAAAAAAAAAGTTCCTCTTTTTAGTGACCTCATTTTCCCTGCTAAATGTTGTCTTTGCCTCATTAACGAGAGCTAGAAGAAATTTCTAAGATCAGATTCCTTTACTGTTAAAGATCTAATCAGCTTTATCACTTCAACAGAGCCCTCACCTTGTAGGGCTCTTCTGTCCAGTCAGGGGAAACAAATCTCAGTAGCTTAATTACGCAAAGCGTGCTTGGGCTAATGCTCAGGTCAGATCTAATGCTTGATGTCAAGTAGTCAACCAGGCTTCCCAGAAGAAGAGAGTAATGAAAGCCATACCAGATGTCAACTTTAAACCTTCCAGGAGGCCAGCCTGGGAGGAGAATGAACAGGCTCTGCTTTCTAAGCCATTTTTACTCCACTCCATTACCTGAAACACTGATGGTGATGATTCTAATCAAATTTTTGCTACTCCAGCAACAGTCCTGGATTATTAACTAAATAAGTGAAATAAAGTTGAATTAAACTTGGGGGGGATGGGAAACCCTAAAGAACAAGGACAACTTTTTCCTCCAGCAAACTGAATGAATCCACAGGAAGTGTCTCCTATAATGGAAAGCTGAACTGGGTGCCTGGAAGCCTGGGATCTGGTTGTTGGTCTACTATCACGTGTAACCCAAGCAAGTTATTAATATTTAACTCGGGTCTTTGTAGTCTCATCTTGACAACACTGCCTTTCCCTATATCACGGGTTTCTTGTGAAGACTGAATGGCATATGTGAAATGATTAAATAATATATGAAATATGTAATACAAGATAGTACAGATACTAGAAAAATCTGAAAAAAATTTCCCCTTAATATTCTTTCAATATATCATAGTGTTAAGAGCCCAGGCTCCAAAGTCAGATATATATTTAACTCATATTCTTTTTCTTTTTTTTAATGAGACAGATTCTTGGTCTGTCACACAGGCTGGAGTGCAGTGGCATGATCTGGGCTCACCCTAACCTCTGCCTCCCAGGTTCAAACAATTCTTGTGCTTCAGTCTCCCCAGTAGTTGGAATTATAGGCACATGCCACCATGCCTGGCTAATTTTTGTATTTTTGTAGAGACGGGGTTTCAACATGTTGGCTAGGCTGGTCTCGAACTCCTAGCCTCAAGTGATCTGCCTGCCTCAGCCTGCCAAAGTGCTGGGATTACAGGCATGAGCTACCACACCTGGCCTAGTTCATACCCTTAAATGTAACTTTAACTTATGTAAAATGAAAACTTCAATTTCTTCTTCTATAAAGGAAAGTTTATAGGGAAGATTAAATGAGATAATGCACATAAAACATTTAGCACATCTCCTGCCACACAGTAACCATGCTATGTTAAGTGGCACCACTCTTACGAGCAGAAA
The DNA here is from genome assembly GCF_028878055.3 of Symphalangus syndactylus. Lineage (NCBI taxonomy): Eukaryota > Metazoa > Chordata > Mammalia > Primates > Hylobatidae > Symphalangus > Symphalangus syndactylus. Next base: position 106,010,104 of record NC_072424.2, read on the forward strand.
ATAGCCATAAAAGACACATGTACTAAAATTGTACTTCTTCCATTCCCTTCTCCCTCCACTAAAAACCTAACCCCCCAATCCCAGTTTGGAAAAACATGAATAAACTAGTATTTGGTTCCTATAAACCTCCTCAAATTCATGTTTTTTATTTTAATATTTAAACATTAAATTTTGCTAACATTCAGAATAAATCACACACCTGCCTTCAAAGAACAAATGTGCCCAAATCAAAACCTATTTCTAAATATTTATGCCCAAATTTCAGTAACGAATAAAATAGGCATCTGTAACACAAAGATAGAATAACGCTGCAGATCCAACTCTATGAGTACCAGTAAAGCACATGTATCTTCATCTCTCATGACAAGGTGTGACCTCCAACTTAGGAACTGTAGTTAACTTTGTGTCCTCAAAGCTCAAATACTGTCTATCACAAAGCAGACATTCAATAAATGATAACAAGACTATATACGTGTGTGTGTATATATGTGTGTGTGTATACACATTACACAGATGTGCATATATATAAAACATCATGACATAAAATTGAATTCTACCACGTGAACCTTAAACACTGTAGTTCCACAAGATGTGTCCTCAGTCTTTCACTTTCTTTGCCCTATATTTTCAACTCTGATAAGATTGAGGAAGATGAGGCTACAATGAGGACAGAGGGAAATGAAAAAAATGCATTTAAGTATATAGAACTACAAAAGGAAAATAGAAGTACATGGCATCACAAAAGCTAATAAAAGAGTATCTAAAGGAGAAGAGATGTCAGGAACCCAATACTGGCCAAATGCTACACAAAATGGTTATTGGAAATGCTCCTTATTTGTGCCATTGAGATCAGAAGTGCCCAAAGAAAGAGCGGTCTGTATGAAGAATGGAAGTGGAAACCATACTGGGCAATGAAGAACACAGTGAAGGCACAGAGACACCAAGGTTAAGAATGCTTACAGGAAGTCTGTCAGAATGGATAAAGAAAAATTTGACTAACGATAGAAGAAGAGATGGGATCAACGAAAGGTTCAATTTTTTTTTAAATTTTTCTTATTACTTTTAAGGTAAGAAACACTTAAACTTGTTTAAATATTGATGAGGATAATTCAATTTGGTAGTGAATATTTGCATATACACATGAAAAAAGTGATAACTGTTAGTGTGAAACAGGATAAAATCCAAATCACGGGCTGTAAGACAGGCTCTCTCTGCCTTTTTTATAGTAAGAGAAAATGAGAAGATGCATAAATATGTAATTTCTAGGACTGGTAGCCAAAGAAGTTTCCATTATACGGCTACAATTTTCTTAGCTATTAGTAATAGGCTGGTGAAAAGAAGGAGTGGTTGAAGTCTGGAGAAAATTGAAAGGAGTTGAAATACAGAGTAGAAGAACAAAGAGAACCGAACAGAAAAATATAGTAGTAGAATTTCCAGTTATATTTGGACCCAGCTGAAACTGACAACCCTGAATTTCTAGTGATCAAAATCTATCATGTGGTGTGATTAAAAAAAAAAAAAAAAAAAAAGTTTTTTTTTTTTTTTTTTTTTTTTTAATTTAAGCCCAGAAAAAGTGGATAGAATGAAAGTCAGGAAAGAGTTTATGGAAACAGCAATTGTATAACAAAAGTTATCACAATGAAATCAAATTTTGATTTCATCTGATGATAAGCAAGTTGGTGAACTAGCTAAAGACAAATGGTTTGATGGATTGGAGCTCTCCATGAAGTTACTGGATGATCTAAGCAAAATGAGTATAGTAGAAGAAGATAGGTTTATGCTTGGGAAGTATGATACATATGCATAAAGTTAGAACAGTTGTGAGACATTACAACATCCATGTAACCAGAGTAGTAAACAGAGGGGTGATCTTTGGAAGTGGTGAGGTGAAAAAACTATCCAGGCACTTTCCACACATACACCGATGTCCTCAGGAAGACGATGAGCCTTGAAAGTGGAGAGAGCAACTCTAAATTATGCTGGTACCCAAGTTCATGATGAGTAGAACAAAATGATTTCAGGTCCAGTGGAAGGTAATAATAAGGATGATGACATGGTTGAAAGAAAAAAAACCTCAAAGGTGCAAAGACGTTTCCCACATGATATGGTTTGGCTGCGCCCCCACCCAAATCTCATCTTGCATTGTAGCTCCCGTAATTCCCACATGTTGTGGGAGGGATGCAGTGAAAGGTAACTGAATCATGAAGGCAGTTTCTCCCATCCTGTTCTCATGGTAGTGAATAAGTCTCAGGAGATCTGATGGTTTTCAGGAGATTTGAGGTTTCCATTTTCGCTTGATTCTCATTCTGTCTTGCCAAGGCACATAAGAAGTGCCTTTCACCTTCCACCATGATTATGAGGCCTTTAGCTACATGTAACTGTGAATCTATCAAACCTATTTTTCTTCCCAGTCTCAGGTATGTCTTTATCAGCAGCGTGAAAATGAACTAATACACCACCCATTGACCTAAGTTACTTGGGAATTAATGTCTTCTCTCTTAGAGAATATTTGGGAAAAAGTGTCTGTAGGCTATAGCCATGAACAGATGATGATTATAATTACATAATTAACTCTAAGTAAACATTTGATGTTTATCTCCTCTACTAAAATATAAACTCATTGAGGGCAATGGCTTGTCATGTTCCTCACAACATCATTGAACCACATGAATCCTGTTGACAGTCAGGGCTCAAAGAGTCCCAATATGTCACAGAAAACAACAATGCAGTATCAGTGGATTAACTGTTTTGCCTAAAAGGGAAATACGGGAATAGACATTTAGCTCATTTTTACTGAACTTACAAAATTGTGTTGAAATAATACAACGACACTCGTTTGAGAAAGTTCTAGATAATTTTCCCAAGCCACATTAGAAATCATGAAAACATAAACCTCCCCTGAACAGCTAAATAATGCTATAAGGCATAAATTTCTGCTGATAGGCCCCAGAAGATTTTCTACAGAGTAAGTCCAGTATCTACATGAAAACTTAAAATTCTAGAATCTAGTTATTTTTCAAATGTATTCTATTTTCATCCATACATAAAGATGAAGATACACATAACTGACAGGTGATACCAAAAGTGCAATGTACAACTAGCAGTTACTGTCACTCACTGTAGCTCCTCTCATAGACACTGTTAATTTGGAATTGTGGTTTCTCAACTAAGAATCAGCAGCAAATATTGGAGAAAAGGAGCTTCTCTTCGTCAGATCCCTGCAAGACAGGCTGGTTTGCCTATTGACTCATGTAACAGTCCACTTCTAAGAGTCTAAAGTGTGAAAAGGCCTTTAGTCAAGGCCTTGAGAATCTGAAACTGATGAATTCTTATCAACCATTTCCTATTGATTGTTTACTTGTTTATTTAGTTCCTGAAGGAGATATATACCTGCAATCACAAAAAGATACATAGATAAAATATGTAAACAAGGGAAATATTTGTATAGTCTTTGCTTTAGAGTTGCTACAGTCAACTATTTGACTATTTGTAAACTCTTTGATTTTCGAGTTGCTTGAGAAAGTAATGAGGGGGTTCTAATTATATGCCAACTAAATATGGAAGGCAATTAAGACATATAATCAAGCCCAAATCGATTCTTCATCTAACCCTTAAGAAATTTCAGATTTTAGCTATCCTTAGCACTTCCACGACTCATAGATGCATAATTTTCCTTAAGATGTCCTGAGATGAAAAATGGCTGGTTCCTTAGAAAGACTAGTACTATCAAGACTTCACATCAGGATTTTACTGTCTACAGGGAGTAATTAGGGCTCCAGAGAGTCTAATAACCAACATTCTCTTACCTGAATACACACAGGACTTTTGCATAGTTACAGCATCTGCCACTTAGCAGAAGCTACAGTATAGGTTTAAATGTTCTTTCACTTTCATATATATACGCACACATATATATGTACACGTGCCCACATAATTCTATGTATCCATATATCAATGTAATTAATATTGCAGTGACAAGTTAATTTTAGAAAGTTAATACTATTTATAATGTTACCAGGTATTCTTTAATAAAACATCAATGTATCCAATTACAAGGGCTTTGATTACAAAAATATCCTGAGGTTTAGCATTACCAATTGCCTACATGATGAGAAGGACTACCACATTATCTAACAGGGATGACATCAGGTATAACTAGAGTGCAGTTGCATGAAAAGCAGCTAGAGCATCCATCAACTGCAACCCTTTCAAGAATGATACTGTGTTTTGCCTAAAAAACAACAGAACATCAGTCAAAGCACATGGCACTGTCCAGGTAACTGTAAAAAGTCAGGACCACAGATCAGAAGGAGAAAATAAAAGCTAACAGACTTCATACCAAAGTAGGCTGTGTAAAAGAAAAGCCCAAAGAAGGAGATTTTCACAGGGTTCCATACTGAAATGAATATGCAAGCATACTACATTCCTATGTTTCAAATTAGCCCAGGGAGTTGGCTATCCCTAATGCAATCACTAAAAGTATCTAGAAAATCTAAATAAATGAATGAACAATAATCATTTCAGAGCATATGCTAGTATGTTGAAGTTATAATAATAATCCACTAGTTATTTAAATTAATTCTGCATTCCTGAAATCTTGCACTTGTAAACGATTATCAGTGGTGTTTTTAATTAGAATAGATGTTGATGCAGGTTTATATGTATCAAAAACACATGACTTCTTAGTCTTAAAGTGACTAAGACAGACTTCTCATTTCTGAAAACAAACCCAAAACCTGAACTGAGAATGAACAACTTTAACAAAATAAACCCACAAAAAGTTCTTGTGTTCTCTGCATATTCTCTGTATCATTAAAATGGCTCTGGGGGTAGAAGGGATTATATACTTGCTTTCTCAAAAAGGTTTTGACATAGACCCTCAAGGTAAGACAGAGACACACACAAGCACACCCACTCAACATAGTGCACACCAGAGTTCCCAGCAGCAGAGCCCCAACTCTGAGCCCCAGACCTCAACTCAGGTCCAAGTTCCAACCGCATGAGGCCACTGTAAAGATTAAAAGATATTATACACAAATTAGGAGGTTTCTCATAAACGTTAGCCCCTTTCCTGACCTTTGCCATCGTAGGTACACCTTTTAGCTCTTCTGTGCTACAAAAACAGCACCACAAACTCACTACCTTGCTCATTCCTAATGTCTGACACCCCTATCACTAAAGCCCCTTTCCGTGATTCCTTTCACAGTTCAGTTCAGGGCCTAAGTGTGGTGAAGCTGCCTGAGACTAGAGACCACAGTATAAAGTATGCCAACCCCTTGCTCTCTTCTGAGGCTTCCCAATTCCAATATAGGCAGACAGACAGGCAGAGCATAATAATACATCCCAAATGCCTTAAACATGAAACTCAGAAATAAAATTGAAATAGGACCCACTATTCATGGCTCAGTCTAATTTATATGAGAATATGAGTTTAGCAAAAAGAGAGGAAAAACCAAAAAGGCAATTAAAAGAGGAAAATAAAAGTTTACTGAAATAATCCAAGATCTAAAAATGCCCTTAAACACATTTTTCATCCTATGGATCTGTCCTTAGATACATAAGCAAGCAACCTACACCATAAAAGATCTGGTATAAAACTGAAAGTGGGGAAGCAAAGAGTAGCAGAAAATTCATCAGCAAAATGTCATTTCTGTATCTTTACTATCATAGCTCCACCATCTGGGTTATATTTTATAGTTAGTTGTCTGGTACAAAAATAAAAGATGACTGGTTAAGGTTTCTATTTCTATCAACATGACACTGAATTACAGTACTATTTCTCCTCGCTTCTAGAGATGTGCCATTTGTCTTCCTACAATCCACAAGCAGAACCTTTTAAATTTCAGCACCAACAGTCCAATCTTACACATAGCAGAAGCAGATCACTTCACCTGCACAACTATATTTGAAAAATAATGCTTTCAAACTAACACAGTAAGTCTGTTCTTAACAAATTTAAACAACTCTCAATAGCTTTAATTTATACTTATGAAACTCAAGAAAATTAAAATCAGTAGTTCAGCCTACATGTACCATCATACTAAATATCTATTAACAGATGAAATCTGATGACAGTATGCACTTACAAAGAAAAGCAACCTTTAAGTAAACCAGATGATTAATTTTGAGTGAAGAGATAAATGGATGAGCCTACATACAGGCAAAGTTCAGCCAGATGCTAAACTTGAGTTTTCACATCACAAATTCAGATATATTAATAAGTAATTGTTTTGTTTAAACCTCTTGTAAAAAGAATTCTCTACTTACATAATATTGATTTAAGAATTAAGTAATTTCAAAAGTACAGTGAACTTTCCCTATTGAAAAAAATAGTTACGGTTGGAGGGGAGAGGGGAAAGGTTTTGAAATAAAGTTTGTAAGAGTAACTAGTTTGTGTACTCTTAGTTGAATTTAGGGATAGAAAGCCTGTGAACTTTTATTTTCTGTTTTATTTTATAAGACAAATAGTCAAGAACAGTGATATAATTAGCTATATAACGTTTAAATAGCACAAATATAATTACATATTATTATATAATTTATGATGTTAGTGCTTTTAGCTAGTAAAAGCCCAGCTGAAATTGAAAAATATTTACGAAGAGATGTAACAATATGTTTGACGGTCAGGTTCAACAGGAGAAAATAATAGGGAACTTTAGAAGATATCCCAGAGCGACTAAAAATAATGGGTGCAAACACAAAAATATGCATATCTATATTTGTCTTGACTTTTTTCTTAAAACATATATTTAAAATGAAGACATTAAAACTAAATGGTTCACTTGATTCTTTGCAGAAGATGAACTCAAATTTTTGACGATATGCTTAAGAAAATATTCATGTGTCATAAATCAGCAAAAGATGAAGTCTATAAGACTAAGAATCTTGCTAAAAATTTTAAGGCAAAATATTTTTATCTAGAATACTCAGATTATTCAGAAGTTAGTCAAAAAAAAACGAAATGACATCCTTTTCATATCACAAAATTTTTGAAGAATACCTATGACCTCTCTGGGTGTCCTACAATCAATAAAAATGGGTTGAAGCAGAGAACTTAAATACTAGGGAGAAATAAATCCTTGGAACTTTTTGTACAATTATAAGGGCTTGAAACTCTACTTTTAAAATGGGCCTGATTCATAGACCAATGTTGTTACTGATATAAAACAAAATAAGTGGAATAAAATCAGGGTTTTGTTTTGTTTTTCTTGAGCTGGTGTCTTGCTCTATCGCCCAGGCTGGAGTGCAGTGACGCAATCTCAGCTCACCACAACCTCCACCTCCCAGGTTCAAGTGATTCTCCTGCCTCAGCCTCCTGTGTAGCTGGGACTACAGGTGCCTGCCACCATGCCCAGCCAATTTTTGTACTTTTAGTAGAGACGGGGTTTCACCATGTTGGCCAGGATGGGCTCGATCTCCTGACCTCATGATCCACCTGCCTCAGCCTCCCAAAGTGCTGGGATTACAGGCGTGAGCCACCACGCCAGGCCCTAAATCAGGTTTTAAGGATAGATGGAGAGAGATAAACTCATCTTCATTGAGAACACAATATGGGAGATGGTGAAAAAGACGAGGGAAAGCATTAATTTTATTGGCAGCATTTAGTCATAAGTGAGGGAAAGCACTAGACATTATAATGACCAAGTGCCTCCTTTAATAAAGAGTGTATAGAATAGAAACTAACATAAAGTGATTTAGGAGGCCTGAAAGAGCCACTCAAATGATTTTAGATGTTGTCTATGAAAACAGAAGGCCTTTGCCAAAGACATCAGGAGATATTTAACCTGTTTAAACCTTTGCACTGACTCCACATGTTGGCATTAAAGTATGAACAATTATCAAGATGCTGAAGGCTGAAAAATACTGGTAAGACAGATCAGGTCCAAAGTTATCAAAACATGGTCCTGGCACCAAAAGCATCAACAACACCTGGAAACTTCTTAGAAACTCTGTGGGTGGGACCCACTGATCCATGGTTTCACAGCTCCTGCAGCTGATACTGATGCAGGCTAAAATGTGAGCACCACTCATCTAGGCTGATCTCCAAGCTGAGCTAAAAGTTACATGACGGTTTCCATCCTATAGGTTTTCTTCCTTCAGAATTTTTTCCTTTTCAAGAAAAAAACTCTGTAAGTAGATTCAGAGGTTTTCTCTATCAGATAGGCAGCTAAAACAAAAATATAAGCCTGTATAAAATACCAATTTTTAAAAATTTGAACATTTAGCCATGTGTTTATTCTACAAAAAGAAATTTATTGAGTGTCTAATATTTGCTGGACTAATATCTGACAGAAGAAATACCTAATTTTTGGTCCCTGTCCTCAAGAGAGTCACAATGTGGCAGAAGAGATAAGCATGGTAGGAAATAACTATAGCACAGTTATTTGTGATAAAGCAGAGTTAGAACGCTAAGAGAGTTCAGGGGAGAGAGAAAATTACTCCACCTGGGAAAACAGCAAGACTTCAGAGAAAGCGACCTTTGAAACATCCTTCATTCACCCAGCACTTAGTGAGCACACGCTAAATATTCTAGCCGCTAGGGATACGAAGATGGATAAAAGGCAGAGCCACACCTTTTAGAAGGTAAACCTCTATGACATATGTAGAGCAATAATGAAGAACAAGGGAAAGAGTAGGCAAACTATGTTTTTTTTTTGTTTTGTTTTTGTTTTTGTTTTTGTTTTGAGACGGAGTCTCGTTCTATCGCCAGGTTGGAGTGCAGTGGCGATCTTGGCTCACTGCAACCTCCAAATCCTGGGTTCAAGCACTTCTGCCTCAGCCTTCCGAGTAGCTGGAATTACAGGTGCATGCCACCACACCCGGCTAACTTTTGTATTTTCAGTAGAGACGGGGTTTCACCATGTTGGCCAGGATAGTCTCGATCTCCTGACCTCATGATCCACCCGCCTTGGCCTCCCAAAGTGCTGGGATTACAGGCGTGAGCAACCGTGCCCAGGGGTAGGCAAACTATTTTCTATCTGGCAAAGCAGACAATGATTCAAAAAAAAAATTATTCCAAGCAGTTTTAAAACACTGCAAAAAAAGAGGGCATTACAGACCAAATAAGGTGTATTTGCAAAAGATTGACAAGAGAAAACATAATGAGCTATTGGCACAAGCAATTTTGTAGAACATCTAGTTAGGAAGAACAGAACGGAAGAGTGGCTCATGCCTGTAATCCCAGCACTTTGGAAGGCCGAGGCGGGAGGATCACATGAGGTCAGGAGTTCGAGACCAGACTGACCAACAAGGAGAAACCCTGTCTCTACTAAAAATACAAAATTAGCCAGGCGTGGTGGCACATGCCTGTAATCCCAGCTCGTCGGGAGGCTGAGGCAGGAGAATTGCTTGAACCTGGGAGGTGGAGGTTGTGGTGAGCCCAGATCACACCATTGCACTCCAGCCTGGGAGACAGAGAGAAACTCCATCCAAAAAAAAAAAAAAAAAAAGACACCTGGGAGATAGGAAGCTGGGACCTTATCTTGCATGGACTTCTATGCCACAAAAAAGAGTCTGCCTTTTTCTTTTTATTTTTTATTTTTTGAAGGTGTTGTAATGCCTTTAAAGGGTTCTACATGAGGGATAATGTGATTTGCACCTTAAAAAGGTCAGTGTGGTTGCAACAACCAGATCCAAGAATTGGAATCTCATCAGAAAGACCTAAACATGTAATAGTATGCCTAAATATGCTTGGATATTAGTCAACCAATCAAGAAATATTTATTGCATACCTACTTGTACAATAATGTGGAAAGATTTAGATTTTAGTGCTATATTAACATACATATTTATGGAGAGATCAAACACATTATATATTCAGGAAAACAAATGTGTGTATGTAATTTTTTAATCCAAAATGCAATAACAAAACAAGTGTTTAAAATAAATAAAAGTCTCAGGCTTCACTTAAATTTAATTTCAGACTTAAAATAATGTCATAAACATTGTCTTCACTCTAAGATTTATAAGCGAAATGATGTAATAAAATGCTAACTTTTCACCCCTTTCAATTTAAGCTAAATTCAGTTTTCACAGATAGTAGTGATGGAAATTCATTTTTAATTTTCTCTATACTGCGTGTCACCAAAAAAACCAACATGACATATTCAACTAATCTAGTTCAAAGTTCCAGTTCTCAAAAATATGAAGGTTCTCTGATTTGTAAATAGACCTAAACTTTATTGTCATGGCTCATAATAAAGCCTGGGAGGAAGAAAAATGGCCAGAATATATTTTATTCAGAAATCAATTAGGACCACTGAGAATTATTTAAATGTGATAATTTGAGGGGATGCACATGGGGAGGAAAGTGAGAATAAAATCATTTTCTTTATACATAAACTAAATTTTATTCTTTTTAAGAAATAAGGCCTTTAAGAAAATCACCATTCTGCTTGTCCCTATATTCTTCTATAATAGTGGTTATGTGAAATTCCCTAAAATTTCTATAATAAAGACCATAATATAATGTTAAATCAAGCAAGTATTACAAATCCATTTGACTATGTTAAAAAGATCAAAATATGTTACACACTCCCTGATATGACAGAGTAATCATGCATGGTTTAACTGGCTAATATCTCTCCCTTACCTCTTCCTGAAGTGCTCATGCTAACACTAGAGATAATTGACCAGAAAAATCCAAGGCACTGGGAAAATGAAATAAAGGAAACAAATACGGAATAAAAATGTTAGTTTCACTACGTACTTTTTTCATTGTATATGTACTTTTTCCTTAGATAACTATTTCTCGAGCACCTGATATGTACAAGAGATGAACAACATAAAACAAAGTTGATTCCTTCATGGAGAACAGGCTAGTATGGAAGAAAAACACTAAACAAGCATATGGAACAGTGACCAAAGTGCTAAGGCAAGGAGGCAAAGGAGTTAACGAACAGACGGGTAGAGATGGGGTAATTAGGTCAGGCTCTGAGAAGGTAAAATATGAGTAGAGGCCAGAATGGGAAGATGGAGGTAATGCCATTCCAGGCGGAGGGAATGACAGGCACAAAGACTTTGAGACACGAACGATCTTGGAGCATTCCACAATCAGAAAGCTGAATGAGGGAGGCAGAGAGCAGAAGACAATTTAACATGGAGCTAGCCAATAATTGGATTTGGATTTTATTGACTCCATTGAGAAGCCAGTGGAGGATATAGGGTAGAATTCCTAAGTGCCTGATATCTGACATGTGTTTTTAAAAGATCAGTCTGCTGTGAGGAAAAGAGCCTCAGAGAGGTAGTAAGGGAAGCTGGGAAAAGTGTGGGGAAGTCCATGTTTGAGGAGGGAGACTGCGAAAGCATGGATTTTTAGCAGTGCTTCCCACATGCTTTTATATTATGAAAAACAAACAGGAAATGACCACATCTGTGTGGCACCTTGAAGTAAGCAGACAACTGTTCATAGGTTCAGGCTCCACCCTATAAGCTAGGTTATCACACTACAAATTTTTCAATACCTGCAATACCACCGTCAGGGAACACCAGTATGCCATAGCTGCTCAAAACCACTAAACTAAGAGTGAGAAGTGGTCAGATTGGGACAGGTTGGTTAAAAATAGAATACGAAGAGGAAAGCTCTTCACAATAAGCTAATTAAAGAAACCAAAACATTATGTATTATGATTCCATTGAATATCAAGTTTAATATGCACATGCATACACACATATATGCATGTACATATATGCACATGCATACATGCATATGTATGTTCCACCTGTCAAAATATTAGGAGTCATCTCTAGAAAGCAGAGGGTGAGATTATGGATTACTTTCATTTTCTGTGTATTTCTTCAATGATTTCATTACTTATAGTAAGTTTGCACTGGTTTAGTAACATGAATAGAGAAAGGCAAAAAATTTCAAGTATGTTTTAGAAGTATAATTCAGTGTGTGTTCAAGTTTCATTCTTTTATGTGAAAATCATAAATCCCTAGGAAAGGGCCATAAAAATTCTAAGTATACTACTTTTCTAGCAGTTGAAGATATAACTTAAAACATTCTTTCCTTTTCATTTAAAGAAAGTTAAAAGGAAACTTTAAAAAGTGACTTCCTTCTGTAAGATAAGAACCCCTCCACACAATTGCTTTCATTTTCCAGTCCATAACATATGTAAAGCAAACGTACAACATGGATGTAATTTCACAGGAAAGGCCTTAAACTATATAGAACCAATTAACAGTAGTTATCTTGGGGGAGAAATTGAATGAAATGGGTGAAATGAGTTTCACTTTTCATTTTACTGATGTCTGTATTTGAATATTTATAAGTATTTATCAAAATATAGTTGCATAATTTAGAAAATCTTTTTTTTAGACCTAGAGAGTATATTATTCTCTGGATTACACTTCTGATGACATGGCTTCCTAAAATATATATTTTTTAATTCTATTTTTTAAAAGATTGGATTTCATTCTAAATGTAATAGAACAGGCTTATAGCAGAGTGACATAATCTGAATTATGATCTGAAGAAGTTTGTTTTGATGACTGTGAGAAGTGGTTTGTGGGAGAGCAAGATCCAGAAGCAGAGACAATGTTAAGGAGACCACTGCAGTTGTTGAAGGAAATGATGATGGCATTAACCATGGGAATGCCCAAAAATAAGATGGAGAAAATGGGCTTTATCATTGCTACCCACAATATCTAGCATAGCAAATGGCATGTAGTAAGCCTCCTATAAAGAGGTATTCGAGCAAGAAAGTTAGGAAGAGAGGCCAGCCATCCAGAAGGCTGGGATGGAGATTACTGCTTTTCTAATTGGAGCTGGAGAAGCGAAACATTTTTCTTGAAGATGCTTGTATAATGTCCATTTATGAAAGGAGTTCCCCAATCTCCTAATAAATTAAAGACTCATATAACCACTACCACAACAAATTTGGAAGCAGGGACAACAAAAATTATTTCAAAACAAACTTAGTTCTCAGTTCAACTCCAGTATTAAAGCATGTGGTCACTGAACTTTCATGTACATTCACTGAACTTTCACGTACATTAGAAGATGCTGCAAAAATATATGAAGTTGTAGTAAGTTACTTTAAAGACAGCTAAAAAATACTGCTTTAGTAAGCTTAACATTTAGTGATATAGTTGTCCTCTAAGATCTGAAAATAAAAATTTAAATTGCAAAACTAATTTGTATTTTCTTAGTTTTTCTATCTCTTTTTAGGTATAGGCTGAGGTCTCCACTTAGTATTTCATCCTGAGCTTATATAGCAATAGTTTCTTTTTTAAGCCCTCTTGATCTGTCAATCTGTCAAGCCTCTAAACTTCATTTTCTATTTTACCCATCCAAATTTAAATTCCACGTTGTCTTTATTTATTTTATATTCCAAGCTCAGTGCTCCAAATAAAACTTTCAAAAAAGAAAAACCCTTCAATTTTTGTTCAAACATATTAGATGATTCATTGTTGTATTTCTTTTGGCTCATATGATTAAAGACGTAAAAGCAGAAATCAATACTCATACAGATTTTTCAATAGTTATATGGATTTAAAATTTGAGAATAATGTTCTAGAGGGCAAAAGATGTTAAAAACACTATAACAAAAAACAGCAAATTTTCCAAGCTAGCACTTAAGATATTTTATTACATAATAGGGCGAAACACTACATTGTACATTGACACGTATATTTTATTATAATCTCTTTATGAACTCCATTGTCTCTAAATTTGAATTAGCAAAATGTTTGTAACACAGTAAAAACTAGCCAGATGTCTATAGTTATTACAGGGGAAGTACTGTGTGCAGAGCTTCTGTCTAGAGCAAAACTGTCTGCCACAAGAAAAATGTTCTGTATCTGTCTATATGGTAGCCACTAACCAGCTACCTGCAGGCATCAAGCACTTGAAATGTGGATAGTGCAAATGAATAAATACATTTTAAATTTAAATTTAAATAATTGCATCTGGCTAGTGACTAGCTCATTGAACAGCAGAAATTTTAAATATGAATTTTGACAAATTTGGGCAATAGCTTTTGGAGATATATAAACAGTTAAATCAAAAGCAAAAAGAAGCAACTGGTGGGTCAAGCAAACTTTCACATAAGACATAAATTCCACAAGAATCAAGAATATAGGCTCTACTCTAAAGCACAGCATCAAGTTGGGCCCTTACATGGTGGGCTAATTATTTCATGGCACCAACAAGCAAGAATGACATGATTATGCCTAGAATCCAATACCAGGAGTTACTCAGCCTGAGAAAACTCTCTCCACATGTGCAAATGACAAAACTGATCAAATGTGCTTTATGTGGATCAGGCAATGCTGTATGGCTTGGTATTACAGTCAAATATTACTTTCCAGGTTTGGATTCATCCCAATTTTATGGATGACAAATTAAGCAGCATAGTGAAAGTTAAACTGCAACTCAAAACTGTTGATACACCAATTTTATGTAGTTTCCAACCTGTTTTCTCCCTAGGTTTAAAATGTGAGACAGCCTCAACATTAAATTATTGAAACCAAATAAGTTCATGGAAGTGAAAATATATTATGAACTCTCTTAAAAAAGGATTTTCTATCTCAAGAGAATTACACTGAGAGACTTAATATGTAATCATTGATCATCAATATCTGTTATCCTACATTTTTGGCCTTTTTGTTTTCTAGAAATGAGTTATTTTAAAGAGTGTTAGACTCCCCACATTCTAAAACAACACTAACTTCCCAAAGAAAAGAACAGAGTGTTTACTTACTTTATATTTCATATAGGTAAACCGTAAACTAGACCCAACTACAGAGCTATGGAGGGGGCAAGGCAAAGAAGGAGGGAGAGGGAGAGAATGACAGACACTGTCTCCAAAACCAACTAAACTCTCAGTTGCTTTGGAAAATCAGTTTAGGACTAGAGACTTAGACATCAGGAATTCCTACCTTTCTGTTTACTATGATGCATTTATATGAAAAGTCTGTTTTGTGAAATAAATTTTGTAAATGAAATACCCTTTCAGTCTTTTTTATAATACAAAGTTAAAGGCCGGGCGCGGTGGCTCACGCTTGTAATCCCAGCATTTTGGGAGGCTGAGGCGGGCGGATCACGAGGTCAGGAGATCGAGACCACAGTGAAACCCCGTCTCTACTAAAAATACAAAAAATTAGCCGGGCGTGGTGGCGGGCACCTGTAGTCCCAGCTACTCGGAGAGGCTGAGGCAGGAGAATGGCGTGAACCCGGGAGGCAGAGCTTGCAGTGAGCCGAGATCGCGCCACTGCACTCCAGCCTGGGTGACAGAGCGAGACTCCGTCTCAAAAAAAAAAAAAAAAAAAAAAATACAAAGTTAAATGGTACTTCTTTTTTTTCCCCCCAAGAATTTTTAGGTAGGTCCAAAACCAATGACACACACACACACACACACACAAGTCTAAGTGCTTTACATTCTAGATAATTCATAAAAAAACTAGGCCAATCTTCCTTGAGTGTTTGCTGGGAGGTGGCAGACCCAGGCCTACCATAGTCTTTCACCTTCATACACCCAGCTGATCTGAACTGAGCCCTGAGAACCAGGCAGAGAAGTCCAGTACTGATAGTGATGAGCTTCCTTGCCTTCATGAAGTAAGAGAAGTGAGTGCTCACCCCACAGGAACGTTCCCTGGGCCAAACACAATGAAAACTCTAGAGGAATCAGTCAAGACTAGGGTGCCTATGAGAAGAGGAGGCTGCCAACTGACTTCTGGATAAATGCTTCATGACAGAGTTCTTGGGAGAAGTTGGTAAAAAGTCCTAAGAAGGAAGAAGCAATTTCTTTCTAATTATAGAGACTATTAATGAGGGAACACTTGCTGTTGTAGCCTGTAGCAGTAGAACCAAAAGAGACCAGAATACAGCGAGCCCAGTGGTCTGCTGGTAAATGTTCAACAAATGGCAGGGAATGATAGATCATGGTTTGTGGCACTTGTTGATTTCAGAGGTAGAAATGCTCTCACCATGGCCAGTTTCAAGCTACTAGTGTGAAGTTAAAGAATGTGGAGTGGGGAGAGATGTGTAGTAGCACACCACTGTACAGTATTATCTACCATAAAAATACAGCAGATATAAAGCAATATCAAGAGCACAGGTAATTACAAAATGCAACAAAATAATAAAGTGATTTTTAAATATTTAGTACAGTTTCTGAAATAATCTATTTGTTTAATCACTTACATAATATAATTAGTAATGATTGTGTTAACAACAAGATCACAACTTCCTAAAAACTTAACAGTTAGCATTTGAGAGTCCGTACAAGCCGCTCTTGCACACCACTGGTGTGGCTGATAAGTGGATGGGAGGTTTTCTGCTCTCATGAGGACACAGAAGAGGTTCTCCTGTCTTCACATGAAGGAGCACCTTGTGGAGGTGGCACTGGGACCCTAACGGCTTCCCAGGCAGCATCTAAGTGAGAGACCACCACCGCTGGAAAGGCCAGAGGAGTGAATTACTTTGCTCTGGAAGAAGCACAGCTGTTTCTTTCCAAGGAGGTCCTTGAGGATAGAGGAGGTTGGTATGAAGCAGACTACTACATCAAGCAAACTACCCTGCCAACAATAAGAAAAAAACCATACCCATCATGGAGATTTGCAGCAAAGCTAAAACATTACAAAAGAAGAAAAGCCAAAGGGGGACCACATCTAATGTATGTCCACTTAAGGAAGAAGATACCTGCCTCCCTTATGTCTGTTCCAAACTCAGGAGTGATATTATTTGGAGTATTGTACTAAGCACCCACTGCTGACAAGGAAATTAAAAATAAGCAAAGATAAGTTTTTCTTTAAAGAAAAACAGTCCGCTCTTTTAAATATTGATATCAGCTAAAGAGTGATACATGTAGTTCTGTTACATCTATGTAAGCATTTTCCCATCATAGATTTACAGCAAATGCAAAGAACTGTATGTACAGTGCATTAAATACATAAATCATCATTATTAAGAATATATTTACTTTGGATAGGTCTTTATAGTTTATAAAGTATTTTTATTTTTACTATTTTTTTAGAGACAGGGTCTTGCTATGTTGTCCAGGCTGGAGTGCAGTGGCTATTCACAGGCATGATCATAGTGCACTACAAACTTAAACTCCTAGGCTCAAGCAATCCTCCCACTTCAGTGAATAACTGGGACTACAGGCATGCACCACCATACCTGGCTCACAGAGTATATTCGTGAACATTACTTCATTTGATCCCCATAAAACACTTGCTAGGTGTTAATATGGTTCGGTTGTGTCCTCACCCAAATCTCATCTTGAGTTGTAACTCCCACAATTCCCATGTGTCCTGGGAGGAACCTGATGGGAGATAATTGAATCATGGGGGCAGGTATTACTGGTGCTGTTCTTGTGATAGTGAATAAGTCTCATGAGATCTGATGATTTTAAAAATGGAAATTTCCCTGCACAAGCTCTCTCTTTGCCTGCTGCCGTCCATGTAAGATGTGACTTGTTCCTCCTTGCCTTCTGCCATGATTGTGAGATTTCTCCAGCCAATTGGAACTGTAAGTCCATTAAAGCATTTTCTTTTGTAAATTACC
Organism: Symphalangus syndactylus; assembly: GCF_028878055.3. Classification (NCBI taxonomy): domain Eukaryota; kingdom Metazoa; phylum Chordata; class Mammalia; order Primates; family Hylobatidae; genus Symphalangus; species Symphalangus syndactylus. The sequence goes on from NC_072424.2 coordinate 106,027,616, forward strand.
CAGTCTCAGGTGTGTCTTTGTCAGCAGTGTGAAAACAGACTAATACATGTGTGTAGAACAACTTTTAATAGTCACATCTTATAGACACTAAAAATGGAGCTGAAAGAAACGAAGTGACAAGTTCACTTAAAAGCCAAACTTTGAATACACTCAAAGATCTACACAATTACCCGATATACTTTGTCCTACTCTGTATATCATCATATCACCACAAAAACTACGTGATTTAGGACTGATTTGATTGTTATAAATGAGGTGGCAAATATACATATATTCTGCTAAGATAAACAATTAATTTTTGAAACTTAGACTCATCTTTCAATGTAAAGAAAATTTACTATAAATATAAATAACTTTTTAATTAGTCATTTACTAACAAACACATAGATAATACTGCTCATGTACTAGAAGCTCTTCCAACTGCTTTAAATATTAATTCATTTGGTTCTCATAACAACCCTGTGAGGTAGGGGCCAATATTACTGATGAAGACACAGAAGCAAAGAAAGGTAAGTATCTCTCCCAAGGTCACACAGCTATTCAGTGGCAGCACCAGATTCTAACCCAGATAGTCTGGTGCCACAGTTCTTGCACTTTGCTTACTATGCAGTGTGATACATAAGTGAACTCATCAAATGGAATTACCTTTCAAAATTTTGCCCTGAACTACAAATTTAAATTTGAAAGTACTTGAATCTCTAAGGTGGTACAACATTTAATTAATTAATGTTTTGTGTATTTTAGAGACATTAAAAATTTAAAAATTCATACATGTCATCGTCCAATATCTGTGTCACTCCAAAATTCTTTCACTGAAATTCGAATCCCCAAAACGATGGTATTAGGAAATGAGGTTTCTGGGAGGTGATCGGGTCATGAGGGCTCCACCTTCGTGAATGGGATTAGTGCCCTTATTCATGAGAGACCCTTGCCTCTTCTGCACTGTGAGAACACAGTGAGAAGGCACTGTCTATGAAGGAGAAAATGGACCCTCATTAGACACCAAGTCTGTTGGTGCCTTGATTTTGGACTCCCCATCCTCCAGGACAGTGAGAAATCAATTTCTGTAGTTTATAAGCCATCCAGTTTATGGCATTTTGTTATAGCAGACTGAAGTGACTAAGCTAGCACACACATTTTCTTGCAGAAAGGACAGCAGTAGGTTGTCGATACAGAGCAAGAATCAAACAAGGCTAAAGCTACTAGAAGAGCAAACGGTCTTGAGGCTGGGAAAGGACACAGAAGTAAGTGCTATTGCTTGAATTTTTGACAATATCACTAAACGTTGCACAGTGGCACATAGCAAATGTCTACCAAATGTATGTTTCCCTTCACTTTCCAGTGGTCTCACAGTAATTGGGGACCCAGAGAGATGGGTTAATGAGGGTCAGTATACCAATGTGGAAAAAGTCTGAAAACCACTGGATTACGCAGTTTTAAAAGAGTAAGGTTACATGCAATTTGCTAAGGAACACTGAATTTAGAGGTCAAGCCTGAGTTTGAATCTTGATTATGCTACTTACTCTCTCCAGACCACAATTCCTTCTTCTATGAATTTTTATCCTTGGACCACAAAATCTAAGGTCTTTCCTAGAATAGAATCACGAGACTATAACACCAACATGGAAAGCAACATGTCCAAAAGTGCAGGATACTGAATACACATCTAAGCACACACAATGCCAAAGGGAAGAATCCAAGCAAAGCTCACAGGGAGTCAGAAATAAAACAAACTTGTGCTGAACTAGCTTTCAACTCAGAAGCTTTTGTGTGCTTCCTGAAAACAATGTTTTCAAGCTAGCCTAACCAGCGGGGCTTGGGCATGGAAGTGAAGACCAAAACTGAAGTGGGATGTGAAGGAGGAATATAGCAAAGAGTAATTTCTGAAAAACAAAAATTCTAAACAATCTGAGTGAAAATTATATCTCACTTTATTCTAGAAATCATCAACTGTAAGGAAACATTTATTACACTGAACATTGTTATTAATCTCATAAAAATCTTATGAAATCACATAGCTAATTCAATGCTAATTCGATATTTAAGTTTTTCGCAAATAAGCAGAAACAAAAAGGCCCACATATTAATGCTGATTTGTTATTTTTCTAGGTGTGCATCAGTGATGAGTCAGTATAAAGTAAATGGAAAAAAGGATAAAGTCTGTGATTTATCTACCTGCCATAAATGCATCTTTTAACAGGCGAAAATGTAACTCATTTTTTCAACCAATTTACCAAGAAGAGAAATCACTAGATGAGTCAACAAAATATGAATTATTTTATATCTTCTCATTTCTTCTGTCTTATTTATTATTTCACCAAAACCTATTGACTGCTGTATCATTTAAAACCTATGTATTCCATGGGGGGAAATATCTCTCTTTTATTTTTGTACCTTATAGCCATAATAAAAATAGAGAATAAAAACATGTGGACACATATATGTAAAATATACTAACCAAAAATAGCCCCAATTATATAACTTGGTAAACATGATATTATCTTCTAACATGATTAAAGTTGACTTTGTAAAGGAAGACTGGGTTTCTTACTTAGTTTATCATTCATCCTTGACCCACCTGGGCTGAGACCCGGGGTCTTCACTTAATGTATGACTCTAAGAACACTGCTTAGGCCTCCTACAGCCCCTCTTCATTCTCTGAAACACAGGGCTATTCAGAGGAGGTCATGTGGTAACAAGTGATCTGTTCTATCATGGAGTAGTCATACAATAAATTCTTATCTATTAAGTCCCTGTTACGAAGGTCATATCTTTAGTAAGGGTTCCTACACATGACAGCTCTCAAAGACTTTCAGTCTATTGAAAAGAAACACTTATACTGACCTAGCTAAGGAAATTTTAGTTGCTCCTATTATTCCGAGAATTTAGAAGCAAAGCCTGGGTGTCCTTATTCCTATTTCTTATAGAAAGATATTAATAACCGCCTCTACTTCACCCATCCACCCAACACACATACTCCAACAAAATTTAAGAACACAATAGCAAACATGAGAATGAAAAAACAAACTACTACTATTTATTGAGCACTTATCTGCCAGACATGACCTTAGGCACTTTTGAACAAAGTTGAGTCCCAGAAACAATAAATAAGCTGTACAAGGAAAGAGATGGCAAGTGATTCCACTGGGATTTTATTTTAACTGGATTTGATCCTAAAGCCAATGCTCTTTAAAACTGTGTAACTCCTTCTCCAATAGTTGGCTATTACCAATAATTCCCAAAAACCTTCCTCAAAAAAAGTTTATATTGAGTAATTGACTAAACAAGCCACAAGACACCACAGTTCACTATAACAACAAATACAATCCCTTGTCTCCAATCTTGGAACTGTGGCTATGTAACAGTACTTGAAATATTGAGTACAATGTTAACTATTAGCTTAAATATTCAAAAATAGTAAAAACCTACAAACACATGAATGTACATCAAAATTGTAAGTAGCAGCAGAATATGAGTTTAAATTGGAGACTTCTGGAAAAAGGAGATCTGATAAGTTTTATTGGGAAAGGCACGAGCAAAAGACTTCAAGATATATCTCTTTTCACTATTACATCAACTACTGGGGCTAAGAGATCATTCTTATTTTCTAGTGATTATAAGAAAAGGTACAGTTCAGCTAAAATATATATGGAACCATCATAAAACTACCAGCATCATATTTCAGCACACAAGAAAAATTATATTATTCCTCTCCCAGACTAACAGAATAGGGAGGAATGGGATAGTGGTGGTGGGGAAGGCTGAAATGGAAGCATTCAGTTATTATGAAATAATCATTATGTCAAATTAATAGATACATTTACCTGAACTTTTCCCATTCTCATGCCCTAGAGGTGTGTGATTATCTTATAATCATTGCTGTTTTCCAGAGAAACACATTTTGCTTCATGATACAATTTTTTAAAAGTGAAAAACGTATTACCAGAGGTGCTTGTTAAATTGATGGTGATGACTTAAATTAACCCACATTTGTCACTAAACTCCAAGGGTCATCAATTATTGAACACAGAAAGACATATTTTCTACGTGAGAGGAAACATAAAATGCAGAAAAAGTGAGAGAACCATTAATTAAACTTTATATGAAAGAAGACAGAGCTATTAGAAAGGCTTATGATTTCAGCCTTTCTTGGGAATGGGGTCCATATTCAGAAACACAAAGCATCAAAGACAGACGAAAAATGTAAAACGGTTTACTTATATTTGCCCAACTGCCTTGCCAACAAAAAGTCATTATTCTGTAATAATCATTGTGCCCCAGTGAACAGTAAAATTATTTTTAACAATTCATTTGTTTTACAATCTCTAAAACAGAATGGCTCTAGTAAAATTACTGTACAGTCACCTGATCACCTACCTTTAAATCAGTCCTTTATCTGGAGTACTAAGTCCCCTTTAAATATAGCCATCTAAAGTAAAATACTTTCAATATATTGAATGCATTCTTACGATTTTACTCTTTGCTAGCTATATATTCTCTTAAGATAAACTGAGATAACTAAAATGTTTCTTGATGAGTTTACCAACAAACACAGAGGATTTAAATATTCAATTGAGAGATACTTTTCAAGCTTTTTTCTTACCTTGGTAGGAAATCAGAAACTGTATGGTTAACATTCCTGAAGGGAATAATTATTAGTCTTATCATTGTCTTTCCACCAATATTGTAAATATGAACTCTTAATGAAGATGACTTGTGACTGTTCATCTATTATGTGATTTTATTCAATCATTTCCTGTACTATTACTCCCATCAAAAGAAACGATCCAGGTGAAATAATGTGCAATAAGCTATCACTCTGATGTCACATACAGAAAGGGAGATCACATCAATCAGTAATATCCTTGTCAAGTAAAAATCAGGAGAGAACAACCTGGTAATAAGTGTCTCATATCTCACATGCTTAGGGCTAATTAGTTCTAGCAAAGTCCCAGAGAGCAGGAATTTATTCTCTTCAATAAAATAAAGACAGTTTAATGAAATGGTTTCTAAAATTAATCTCTAAAACTCCAGAGCTTATCAATCTTATATGAAAAAAGAGTTACTATCTATATGTCCTGCAAAAAATATAACTATTTCAATCATTATATTTATTAATGCTTCTATTATTAGAATAGGGATTAAATTGCCTAATTGTACACCAAAAACTACAAGTAAATGCTGTAAATCTGTCAGTGAAAAACATGAAGAAATAATAAGTTTTTGCAATTACATTTACAAGAAATGGTTATAGGATATTTTAAGCAATAATACTGATAATTAAACAGGTAAATATTCATGAAACAAAAAACAACACATAGCATAAATCAAGAATACCTAAGTACTTAAATTATGATAAGGGTTTAAGGGGCAATTCTTAACTTTAGCACCAAATTTTATGCCCAATACTGTGCAAGGCAGTGTGTAGAAGGCAGGATAGAGTAGAATACATGGATCCTGTCATCAAGAGAAGATAAATTCTCTTAGAAAGCATCTGTAATATGTCAGGCACTGCTGCAGGGCAATGGGTTACAAAGCTAAAATAAAGACAATTCCAGCAGCCAAAAAGCCAGAGACTAGAGAAAATAAAGGTAGTTACAAGAGGACATCATATGATCTATGACAGAGATACCTACATAAATCTGCTGAAACACAGAGGGGAGACTGTCAGGTGAAGCTGGAGGGCCTCTCCAAGAGGGTGGTATCTTAACTAACAGGATGGTTAAAACAATAAATTTTTAAAAAAAAGGTATAATTAGAGAGGCTTTAAAATCAGGCAAAAGATTTTGATTCTCCAAAGTCAGTTAAAGCGTATAAAGAAAATGCATTTAATGTCAGCTTGCAGGGTGCCCTACATTTGGATGTCGATGACAGGGGAGGGCACTTAATGGCGAGAATGCCATATAGAAATCCATATGCTGGTGGAAATAGAGAAGGTTACTGGATATGAAACACATTACAAAGACAATGTAATTCATCAACTGATTTTAATATGAAAAAAAGGAGGTGAGAGAGATTGTGATGAAAGTTGAGTCAATTCCAATTACAAAGTTTCCAGCTAATTCCAACAACAACGTTTCCTAAAATCACTGGTTAGTCTGTAAAAGGTATTATAGTCTCCCAAAGCAACTCCTCTTATATAATGTGCTGCAGTTTTTCTATAGAGAAAAACAAAATCAATTTAGCATTTTCTGTGACTGCAAGAAAGTCTTTAAACCAAGTAAATTCACTTTCCTTTCTGCTGATTGTACCTGCTAGTCAATTATCCTTATCCCATGATAGGCAGTTCTGGCTTTTGGGCTAAGATCGTTTCCTGGAAACCACTTCATAAAACAAGACAACTGTAAAGGGGATTATACTTTCTCATAGTTATATTATAATTTTGGTAGAGTTTTTGACATCAATAAATTACAACAATATCAACCATGTATTATTAAAATAAAAGAAAAAGGTAAATAGGTAATCAGCATAAATATAATCATTTTGAGCAGTAAGATTATATTCTAAGTCCTCTCCTAGGATTTTCCTACTGAGGAAACCTTAGAAAGTATCTAAAATGGATCAACATATTTTCTGGGATGAGAAAAGTGACACATATAGCTTAAATAGAATTCCGAATGCTTCATTAAATTAGAGACAAATAAAAATTTAACTGAGTTCTACTGGTTCAAAGGTCAAGGTATTTTACAATCTATTATACTTCAACCCCTAACATTACAAAGACACATACAGTGACCATAAATAATTAGTACACATTGAATATAAAAGGAGAGTCAATGTATTACAAAGTAAGCATATTCCATTAAAACTGCAATTCCACCATATTCAATTCCAAGCATTTTCCATATACAATACAGATACTAGCAATGTCAGAAACATCAATTATATATGCGTCTTTAGAGAATGTACAATAAGCAGCACACAGTAGTCTTAACTTTTAGAATGTATTTTTGCAAATGTTTCAGATAGTACACATTTCTTCAAAATGCTATTCAGAAAATTTTAATTTATTTCTCAGCCAAAACCATCCCAGGAATCATTCTGTTTAAATATACCAAGCATACCATTTGGTTATGGAGAAATCAGTGTACCAATCAGGCATTAAGAGACCAATGCTTTGTTTTTTAGCTGCACATATGCTGTATAAAAGGAGAGGGCAGTACTGGATTGCTAAGGTCTTAAAAAAAAAAAAAAGCTATGACTCTGACTACTTCAACTGTCCACTTTGGGCAAGTAAGATTTGTTTTATTTAGGTCCTTAACATCAAGAGTAGCCTTGAAGGTATGAAAAAAAGAAGGATAGACAAAAGGCTATATGTGTTCTGTCATCTACCTAGGGAGGGGATAGAGGCTGCAACTGTTTGCCTTCATAACAGTGGGAGAAATACAAACCTCAAAAAAATCTTCTGTAGTCAATCCAAGGTAACTGAGATGGCTGGCAGAGGACCAGGTGCTGAAGGAACCACAGAAGTTGCCAAGTCAAAAGCAAAGGAAACATGGTAGCTGACTACTCCAGAGTCAGAGCAGTGATTACTAGTTAAGTGCTTTAAACTCTGACAGGGATGGAGAGGGGAACGACTAGGTGTCCACTGTAGACATGGTCCTCCTTGGTTCTTAAATCAAGATGAAAGCACTGCAGGGAGGTTGAAGCAGATGATTTGATTCACCCCTATCCTGTTATCAGCTTTATAAGAGCTGTAGCTGGAAAACGGCTGATAAAACCAACGTACTAATCTCCCCTGCTATTCTTTGATCTGGTTTTCTGGCAGAAGCAGCTATTAAGTACTCAAAAAAAAAGAAAGGTCTGATCAGGTGCAAATCCCTACTGGCAGCCTGGCCTAAGCTCAGAAGACCCCCTTCTCAATCAAAGTTTAAAGCATTCACAAAACCCTAGCAGCAAACTGGTGTTCTCAACTTTGAAGGAGTCATTAGTCAGACTTGGCAAATTGTGATTATAGTATCTTTGGTTGTCCTCCAAGACTATAGATGCATAATCTCTGGCCAATGCTTCTGCTTGTGCCTTTAGCACATTTGACTGGTTTATTTACTTTACTTCGAAGAGTTGGAACAAGTAGATTTAAAATTAACATTGAACTGAAAGGTTTAATGTGTAGTTTATCAAGAAAATCAAAAGAATTATCATATTAATAGTACTCATTAATATAGTAATAATTCAATTTCCTAAAGCAAAGATCTTAGTGTTAACTATAATGAAGTTTTGCACGAGTGATTGTAATGGATTTATCCACATATGCGTTAGTCATTAAAATATAGGTTAAAATCAATACAACCATCTGATCTTTGACAAACCTGACAAAAACAAGACATGGGGAAAGGATTCCCTATTTAATAAATGGTGCTGGGAAAACTGGCTAGCCATATGGAGAAAGCTGAAACTGGATCCCTTCCTTACACCTTATACAAAAATTAATTCAAGATGGATTAAAGACTTACATGTTAGACCTAAAACCATAAAAACCCTAGAAGAAAACCTAGGCAATACCATTCAGGACATAGGCATGGGCAAGGACCTCATGACTAAAACACCAAAAGCAATGGCAACAAAAGCCAAAATAGACAAATGGGATCTAATTAAACTAAAGAGCTTCTAAACAGCAAAAGAAACTACCATCAAAGTGAACAGGCAACCTACAGAATGGGAAAAAATTTTTACAATCTACCCATCTGACAAAGGGCTAATATCCAGAATCCACAAAGAACTTAAACAAATTTACAAGAAAAAAAATCAAACAATCTCATCAAAAAGTGGGCAAAGGATATGAACAGACACTTCTCAAAAGAAGACATTTATGCAGCCAACAGACATATGAAAAAATGCTCATCATCACCGGCCATCAGAGAAATGCAAATCAAAACCTCAATGAGATACCATCTCACACCAGTTAGAATGGCAATCATTAAAAAGTCAGGAAACAACAGGTGCTGGAGAGGATGTAGAGAAATAGGAATGCTTTTACACTGTTGGTGGGAGTGTAAACTAGTTCAACCATTGTGGAAGACAGTGTGGCGATCCTCAAGGATCTAGAACTAGAAATACCATTTGACCCAGCCATCCCATTACTGAGCATATACCCAAAGGATTATAAATCATGCTGCTATAAAGACATATGGACACGTATGTTTATTGTGGCACTATTCACAATAGCAAAGACTTGGAACCAACCCAAATGTCTATCAGTGATAGACTGGATTAAGAAAATGTGGCACATATACACCATGGAATACTATGCAGCCATAAAAAAGGATGAGTTCATGTCCTTTGCAGGGACATGGATGAAGCTAGAAACCATCATTCTGACTATCGCAAGGAAAGAAAACCAAACACTGCATGTTCTCACTCATAGGTGGGAATTGAACAATGAGAACACTTGGACACAGGGTGGGGAACAGCACACACCAGGGTCTGTCCTGTCGTGGGGTGGGGGGAGTGGGGAGGGATAGCATTAGGAGAAATACCTAATGTAAATGACGAGTTAATGGGTGCAGCACACCAATATGACACATGTATATATATGTAACAAATCTGCACTTTGTGCACATGTACCCTAAAACTTAAAGTACAGTAAAAAAAGAAAAAAAAAGATGGACTTTATTTTGTATAACTATCAACTGTTTACAGAAAGCAGTGACACTTAATCTTTGCAAAGTCCTATACTCATTCTGTGAAAAGCATCTATCCTCCTTCCTATGTAAAATTGAGTTTACAAGCCTTTGAAGCTCAAAACTAAACAAACTACTGAGATCCATTGTCCCCACGTTATGAACCCGAATCTCTAAAACTCCATCAGACATACAGTCTAAGATGCAACATCTTCTGCTACAATCACCTCAAGATTGAACTCCAGACCAAAATATGTCTAAGTGTCCTGGGCCAAGAGTCCTTCCATTTGAGATTCAGGAATGAAATGTCTAGGGTTATCTCCATTGAGTACACTCATGGACTTCCTAATAAGAAACATTCCAGTCAAGGATACACGGAAAATTAGTCAATGCATAAGTCGCAATTTATCATTATAATGTCTCAAAAGCACCTGAATAGTATGAATTTTACATGCTTTCTCCTCACTATCAAAATCAAAGAGTTGTTCAGCAAGCAAAATAAAAACTCTCATAAAGTTATACTCCCCCTTTTCACCAAATACATACATATAGAGATAAGCGATGTGCCTTTTTATTATTAATGAACATATTTCATTGAATTTACTAATATAGTAAGAGTGAAAACAACAGAATCTACTAGACTAACAGTCCTAAAGGATCAAGACTCTGTTATGCAAGGTACAGATTTTTCCTCTTCAAAATATTTAAATTATACCTTTACAATATGATTAAAATGAATATTCGCCAATAGAATAGCAAGTCTAAATAACGAACCACCACTTCAAATAAACAATAGGTTTTAAAATTATAACACTAAATTGCTGTTGTTTTGTTGTTACTGCCTTAAATTTTCCTGGAAGAACTGCATTCCTACAACACAGAATACAGGGTTTACTTGCTCTGCCTAGAATTTTTCCCTGACAAACTAAATTCCATTTTCCAGTACTTAAAAACCCTCACGTTCTCTAAAATTCAGAAAACTACGACTATAAACCAGTGTTTTGCTAAGTCTATTATGGGCCTATGAAGACAACTTAGTAATTATTAAAAACATACTGTGAAAATACTATTGAGGGCATTTTAAAATTTACTATGCATCTAATAATAAACTACTTCCTGGGATCTACAATTTCATGAATTAAATTTAAAATTATATCACAGCTCCTTGAGCAAATGATCTACGGAAGTAATCATCAGCATTCACACCCAGATTTAAAAACTGAGGTTGTTCCATTGATCAGTATATAAATAAACTTAAAAGTATTTTTGCTACTCGGAGAGGCTGAGGCAGGAGAATGGCGTGAACCCCGGGAGGCGGAGCTTGCAGTGAGCCAAGATTGCGCCACTGCACTCCAGCCTGGGCGACAGAGCGAGACTCCATGTCAAAAAAAAAAAAAAAGTATTTTTACTCTGTATCCAAACAAATGGTTTAGAAATGCCTCCAAAAAGTGACAAGTATGTTGTCTCAATATTAAATTTGTAGGCCAGATTACAGGAGAGTATAAACTGAAATGGCAAAAATCTGGCTAAAATTAATGTCTGTTTGAACCATTTTAGATTATCAAGAAAAAATTCAGAAGACAAATTTCCGGCCTCAGCTAACCAAAAAAAACAATATAAATTAAAATGGCCTTTTTGGTGCTGGTGAGGTCTGATAACTAAAATCATTCGATAGAATCCTGTTTGAAAACACCTTATAATAATATAATTCAATTATAGGATAAGCAAGTTATGTTCCTGTTTCCAAAGAGAAGAAAATAAATCTGTGCGATTGCAATACACCAAATGCTAGAATGAATACTTATCATGCATATTTCCTTAAACTTCACTAGCACCGTACAACACACACTTTCATTTTAATCATAACAAAACACTTATGACATAGGTATCATCCCTATTTTACAGATAAAGACACAAAGCTACAGTTACTGACTCACTTGACCAAGCTTACAGGAAATGACAGAGAATGAGGATTTGAACTCAAAGGATTCTGACTCAAGCTCTTATGTTATACACAATGCTGCAAATATTACTTATCTATGTTTGTTTACCTTTTTCTATGTGAAGCTGAGTGTTCAGAGCCCTGATATGTTAATCTATTTACATTTATTTGTTTGGTTCTGTATTTGTTTATTTATCTATTTATAACCAACGGGCAAACTCCATAATGTTACATGAAAAGAGTAAAAGAAAGAGTTCAACGGCCTGTGCCAAGATTTTCATTTTGGGTCTATTTGGCTGCAAAGAAAAAAGAGCTAATCAATTGCTAACTGAAGACAGTACAGTTTAGTTTTAATAATGGTTTCAGTAATGAGAGGTTAAAAGGGTCAAAACACTGAACCAGGTGTTAAAGTTCTTAATGGTAGTATTTGGGAATATACATTAGACTACTCAACTCTATTTGAAGTTATACAGGGGATAAATATGGTTTCATTGAGTAGGGATTCTAATATTTGTTTGAATGTCCTAAAATTGGTTGTTTTCACTCATAAAATCAGAAGGCTGGACAAAATACTTTCTAAGGTCCCTTTCAGTATTAATATTTCATAAAACTAAAAGGCAAACTGTACTTGATGAATTATGTCTGCCTCATAATGTTCTTTCAAAATTTAATGTCTTATTTTTCTTTGCCACATGATATATTTTTTGCCTTTTGTTTTTTGGCAAGTCATAACCCAACCACGCCTTTTAAATGGGTGTAATATATAAACCTTGCCTACTTTATAGAATTTTCCCATCAGTATGATGATATATGTAAACTTTAAAAAAAATTTAAGTATGCACATAAGGTAACATTAACTATTTAATTAAATATTAAGTGATTCACTATTAAAATCATGTTAAAATAGGATGTCTTAACTATAAATGCCAATATACTAAATTATTCAACAACAAGAGCATAAGATTCTACTTGAGGCAACATATATAAAGTTTTATGGTATCTGTAAGTAATTTAAATACAAATTTCTTTATTTGTCTACTAATAGCATTTACCAGGCCATTTTATTTAAGAAAGCAGACATATTGTCTTTGACCACAGAACAAAAGTTCAAAGAAAAAATCATTTTTTTCTCATTATCCTTTTCTACTACAGATGTTTTGTATTTGTTTATTTAAATTCTGCCTCCATTCTAGAAAAGACTAAAGGAAGCTGAAAGGATATATTAACCACAAGAAAATTCCAGAAGTGTAAAACTGGACAGAAAGAAGAAAGAAAAATGGGAATAAAGTCATCAATTAGAGCCAGAAATAAAGCTCAAACATGTTTACCATAAACATTTATATACTTCTTATTAGAGAGCCATAAACTGGCTTTAAGCTTTCTGGCAATAAATGCAGCAAGCAGCTCCCAGTGTAATGTGATTCAGTAAAACAATTCCATTGGGAGGTAAACTGATGTCTTCCTTGTGCCAGTCTCTGCAGATCTGGCTTGATTTGGGGATAGATTTTTAGATAATGAAGAAACATAGAAGGAGTTGCATATCTTTCAAATAATCTTCTCCAAATATTATTTCTCTAAGTTGAGGGCATCGATGAGTTCAAGACTATTCCCTGAAAAAGTATACAGCATAAAATTACTCAACAGTGGCATTTAAATTTTTTCCATGTGTGTCAACAAACCCTAAATTTTAAGTAACTGTGAACATGAGATATATATACTCTTTAAAAAATTGAGGATTTGATCTTTAAAAAGACTTGACCATGTCCCAAAGGGCCTCCCCACTTTGTAGCATGCAATACCACAGGAGCACTAGCTTAGAAAAGTTTTTCTAAATCTCTAACTGAAAGACAATGAGTGACCTCTGCCTGAAGAGTCTACTCCTTATAGCTTGGCACAACAGTGTCAGTCTGAAAGAAAAAAAAAAAAGTCTCACTAACGTGAAAACAGCTATCTACTCAAGTTCGTATAGAAAGTAATTCAATAAAACAAACATTGAACGTTTAACTTGGAGCTAAGCTTATAAAAACCACCTATAAAGTAAAAACCAAGGTAATTTGCAGAACGGGTCTTTTAAATAAAAGTCTGTCATAGTACATTGAACCAAATAAAATAACATTACTTGTACAAGTAGTTGTCAATTCATGCCGCTGTTAGTTTGAGATAAAATACGAAACTGACATAAGAAAATGATTGTCTTTTGTCCTCTATTAGGGAACAGGCATGCAAGAGCTCTGTCAAAACACCAAGAATTAAGTTAAAGAGAAGAGAGGTCAGAAAATAATCATATGTTACTCTAATGCAATATGTGACCTGTTCTCTCAAAACAATATTCCTGCTGACCTTGACTCTCGAAATAGTAATACAGAGGCAGATTCTGAAAGGAGATCAATACCTGGGGTGGGAAGTCCATGTTGAGCTTTGGTCTCCTGGCCAAAGAAGTGAAGGTTGGGGAAAGGACGCATATTAATTTATGTGAGGTTAGACTAACATTTTAACATGATTTATGAATCGACCTAAGTGAATGGCTTAAGTTTGAATTAGTAGCTGTCTTGAATTAATTCTAGTCTTCTAGTTCAAACAAAGAATATCCTAAAGTATGGAGAAAATTTGCAGAAGTACCTGGCCCATCTGAGGTACTTAAAACTGTTTGTTGAATGAGGGGCTGAATAACCTAATTTGCTATTTGCTAATACTGACAAAAATGGGCATGATACGAGAACATGAGAACAAATACAATCAATATTTTTTAAATGGAATAAATTGAATTTGTTTTAAAAGAAAAAATCTACAAATCAGTGTTTCCAAATTATCGGTGAAATTCTATTGACATTTTAAATGAATACTTTCTGGCTCTTTTCCCAAAAAAGCTAGTAGTACCATAATAATAGGTAAAGGAAACAATGCAGGTGTTTCTGTGGTTTTTTGTTTTGTTTTGTTTTTGAGACGAAGTCTCGCACTGTACCCTGGGCTGGAGTACAATGGCATGATCTTAGCTTCCCGCAACCTCCACTTTCTGGGTTCATGTGATTCTCCTGCCTCAGCCTCCCAAGTAGCTGGGATTACAGGTGCACACCACCACGCCCAGCTAATTTTTTGTATTTTTAGTCGAGACAGGGTTTCACTATGTTGGCCAGACTGGTCTTGAACTCCTGACTTCGTGATCTGCTTGCCTTGGCCTCCCAAAGTGCTGGGATTACAGGAGTGAGCTACTGCACCTGGCCAGGTCTTAATATGTCTACATTTCAATAAAGCATTTGAAAGAATCTCTCACCCTCCACTTATGGGCAAGGTGCAGAAATGAGAGCTGGATAATAACAAAGTAATGTCACTTTATGACTAGTCTAACCTCTATACTGGAAAAAAATTGACTAATGCATTGTTATCAACCAGAAAGATGCCATCCTGCACAAGGCCACTGGGCTTGGTCTTTAGATTTAGTCTACTTATTATTTAATATTATTATCAAACACTTGAAAGAGAACAAACTAACTAATACTTCTCAAACACACAAGACTATAAAAGACATCTAATGCACTGGCTGAAAAACTTAGTATAAAAAATTCTTAACAGGTTATGATAATGAGATATATCCAATAAGATAAAATGTATTAGAGACAATGTTCAAGTTCGGTTCAAATACCAACCTCCTCATTTCAGGTCAGTGCTCTTGTTACACTCCAGCACATTCAGACATCAAAAGAGAGATGACTTTTAATCAGTAAAAACAGTCCAGGATGGGGTCCTGAGCAAAGAGGCCAGGGATGGGGGTAGAATCCAGGCTGGTTTGATCTGGTCTTTAGTTCACAAAGTGCTGTGTGTTTAGCTTTCCTACTCAGTCATTAATCACTCTGAGATACAGCCTAAGCACTCATGTAGAGGCTCAGACTGTGAGCCATTAGAAGTTGACTATAACAGAGCTGGAAATCATACAAATCCCTGGGGGAACAAGTCCCCCAAATTTCTACTGAGGGTAAATTAAAAAAAAAAAAAAAGATGCCTGGAAAAATTGTTTAGCATGTATGCCTGTTCTGTGAATGTGTTACAGCTTGATTCTAATTAACAACAAAAAATTAACATAAGTCAGCCCCTAGATTAAGAGAAGTTTAAAAAAAATATTGATTTGTGATGTTTAAGAAAATGGAAAAACAACAGGCACTCCAGCTTTAGATACCTTTAATTAAAAACACAAACTGGACTGATTCCCCAATGAATGGCTTTCCTCAGCTAACTGCAGAATTGCTTATCAGGTAAATCTGTTATGGCAACAGCCACTTCAACAGGGATCAATGAAGTTGGAAGCCAAGTAGACATATACTCCAGACGTTAACCAAAGAACCATTCTTTTTTCCCTTTTTAAACTTGAAGCCACTGGAAGAAAATACTTACCAAGTGTCTTTTGAAGCATTATTTCAGAAAGCTAGGCATAATGGGGAATGCAAAACATGCATCCCCAAAATGAAGATTAAAATATTATCTATTTTAATTTTGACAAAAATGGCCATACAATTTTTGCTACATGTTTACCTCCAAAATTTTAATGTACAGAGTGGAAGAAAGTATTCGTGGATCATAGCTAATGCCTTTATTATTAGCAACTCCTCACATTCCATCCCAAGCCATTTCCCATCTCAATGACAGCATATTTATAAATAATAGTTACCATCAGCCTGGAAAAGCCCATCATCAGGCAGTAAAGTCTTTGTTAATCACTGACTTACTAGAACAGACCCATTGGACATGCATATGTGTATATGAATTGTGTTAAGGGTCTTTGATGTTTTCCTTTATTAGCATCAATTTTTTAAATTCATGCATGTACGAATAATATCAACAGAAACAAAATTAACCTCTTCCCCATCTCCTAAACCTGAAAACACAGCTTGAGTTAAACTACTCTATTTCCTTATCAAATTTAATATCTCCTCCTCCAGCTCTCAACTCAAAACTCCAGGACAGCACTTAGCAAGCTTCTTGGTAACCAGGTATCCTACGCCAGAGTCTCCTCAGGACCTGTAAAGTTAGGGACAGAGTTCTGCATACTCATCCCTGGGAGGCTGGCACTTAACACAATAATGAGCTCCTAGTAGCTTCTCAAGGTCAGTGAATACATTTTAAAATACTGTTCCTATATGATCTCAGTAGCAAGAAAATTATCACCATCCTTCTCCTCCTTGTGACTATCATGTCAGGAAATTTTATCAAAGAAAATACTATTATCTAATAACACAGGAGCTTAAAAGATAACTTGTAGTGGCATGATGCTTTCAGAAGGCAACTTAACAATACAGCCCATTGGCCATACTTTCTGTGTTCAAAATGCACCTTTGGGAAATTAAGTTTATGGAAATAATATAAAATGTGTTTTTAAAGATATATGTAAAATTTAAGAGAAACAATATGGAATCATTAGGAGAATAACTTGGTCAACTATAATAATTTCTCAAGCATATGTTCCAGGCTTTGAAAATTATGATCACAAAAACAATATCAAAATAAGGCAGGAAAACATTATCCAATTAAAACATTTAAATTTTCAAACAGAATACGTTAGAGCACACACAGTATGTGAAACATATATTTAGAAAAGTCTGGAACATGCTAATAAATTAATTGTAGTTATATTAGATGTTTGGGACTTCAAATATTTTTAAAGTCTATTTTTATACTTTTTGTAGCATATTCTTTGAGTAATTATTTTAAAAAAAATACTTTCCCAGTTAATTGAATCAAACTTTTTAGGAAAAAAAAATCTAGGTGATAGTGATTTCTTATTTTGACCCTTTAAGAAGATTATAGAAGGAAAAAGAAATATGTATTTGCAAACATTGGGTCACATTATATCACAAAGCAGTAACTATTTCTCTACATCCGTACAGAAAGGCAGTTTGATATCCTGCTGACCCCCGTAACATGATCCACTCTGCTGAACCTTGCAGAGCTGGTCAGGAATCAAAGGGCAGGCCAAGACCAAGCAGGCAAGGCCAGTATCTCAGAACAGGGCCAGCCAGATGTGGACTTCTCCAAATAAAGCGAAGGCAGGAGGTGCTGATTGAGCTTTAGGGTCTAATGGTAAAGAAAACAATCTTTAGGTTTCCTTATCCAAAAATGATCTGTATCTTAGGCATATTTTATGAAGAATATAATTATTCTTCCCCCACTCCTTTTTCTCCCCTCAAATATTCCTCCAAATGAATGTGAAAGGGGCAAAGGCTGAAGGAAGAGAGTTCAGGAGCCAACCAGAGAGTTTAAGTTAAGTTAGTTTTCCCTTTGTTTCACTTTTATCACCCTATTCTCTGTCTTGGAAACCTCCAGGAACACCTCTATGCCTGGCACTTCAGTAGTCTAGAATCAGGGACTGTATATATATTTTGTTACTTTCCACAAGTCCTTCCCTGGAAGCAGCACTGTACTTGGGTGATTAGAGAACTTCCTATCTTCCTGGAGCCCCTATGCCTAGAAATGAAAACCCCCTATCTCTGCACTTACCATCCCACCAATTCCAAACCCACTCTACATCCCCCTCTCGGAATCCTAATAGAAGGCAGAGAGGTGCAGGCCAGTGGCCATATACTTATACACAAACTCAAGTTTCTTTCAACTTCCAAGAATCCCTATCAGAATTGATCTATCTTTGAGTATTTAGCTGAAATAGGAGTCCATCAGCAGCTGCAGTTTTCGACATGTTCAATAGCTAAAAGAAATTAAAGGGAAGGTAAAGAGAGAAAAGCAACATGGACTCATTGAGAGAAAAAAAAAAAGAAGGAAGTGATAGCATAAAATTAGCAAAGAACTGATTCTCTAGCTTTTCTTTTCTGCTGCCTGGTTTATTTGTGTTTTTCCCCAGTGAGTTCATATGCTACAGTGGGGGAAACACTACTAAAGCATCTTAGGACTATACATGGCTGTCGACTGACTGAGCAGAGTGAAGCTCCCTCCCTAAAGGAGACGACTCTTCAGGGTGTTTGCTTTTGTAGAAAAGGTAATGCAGCTAATCCACATCAAACTCTGCAAAAGCATAAAATACCTGATTAGGTTTCCACAAATATTATCAGTATATAAACATAAAAATACTAATTATATAAGTCAATCAAGCTATTATATACATGTAGATGAGTCACAGACAAGCCAGAGGAGCTTGCTATACTTTTTAAATAATGCTATCAAGAATCTGAGTTTGTCACTTGCTGAAATCCCAGAAGTTCAGTAGCTCATTGCTCCCTGTCACTCCCCAAGAGGCAAGATAACGAAAACAAGCTATTCAACAGAGGTTTAATGTGCAGATCTGGAATAATTCTTTAAACACCAGAAGCTGATAAAACCTGCTTTACAATTCCAATTTTATGCTACAGGCATGTTCATATTTTTGCCAAGGGATTCGGTTTACATCAATCTCTACAAATTTATGTATTCAGTGTATAAACATTTTAACATAATAATAATCCTTTATCGTAATAGAGAGACAGCATGGTCTAGTGAATTGTGTGCTGAATACCCTGTCCAGCCCTATCTATCTCATAGGGATTCTGTAAAGATTAATTAGTAGATACCCCCAGAAAGCACTGTGAGCTTTTTTGCAAAAACAGTGTACAAACATCACTTATTTATCATACCACAACTTGTGAGATAAAGAAAGAGGCAATAATATAGCTGTAAGTGTAAAAAACTGAATGGTAGTTGGGATGAAAATGAATGAGATGGCTGCGGAAAGAGACTAGAGGGCAGAATAAGCATAAAAAGTATGAATATATGAGTCCTACGTGGAAAACAAGAAAGGGTGGTGCCTTCCCGCAGCAGTATTGCAACAAAACACCCCCACCACAAAGGGTTAAAACAGGTTATGCTTTCCCGCAGCAAAGTGTCCTGATTTCTCCAAGAAGGTGAGGACAGGAAGAACCCAGCTTGCGTTTGACTTGTGCTCACCCCCAAGGCTCACTCCTTACCTGCCCTGCCTACAGAGTCCTTGGTGCACACTTGTCCTTCACAGACTATTTCCTCCAAGGGTGCCCCAATCAATTTAGAAAATGACAAGGTGACACAGAAACAAAAAACAGAAGCTCTGAAATAGAGTCCATTCTAGTCAACAAACAAGACTCAGAAATATATATTAACCAAGGAGCAAAAGTGATTTAGGAGAGCTCAAAATACAATTAGTACATTTTTGATTTATGAGAAGAATTTCTCAGTTATAAAGCCACATAGAAAGTAATTCTTCCATCTCATATCTCAGAAGTCATAATGCTGGGGGAAAGAGAGGGCGTTTTAGAAAGCATGCACTTTTATGTGTAAGTCATTACCACTATAAATTCCTAAACATTGTCTGGTAAATTAAATAATTTTCAATGGCCCAATCTATGAAATATGACCATTCCTAAACTATCATTTTCAGATACAAGTATATAGACTGAAAAATAATATAAATAGAAGCAATGCACACATTCACACTAAAATTAAAATCAAGAGCATTTATTATATTAAGAAAATAAGTTTAGTAGTTAGAAATAAACTGCCCTTGAAAGAAGCCACAAAGCAGCAATTTAGCCAAATATCCACTCAATTTGTAGTATGGTATCACCAGTTCCCAAGAATATTTCTGGTATCTATTCTTCATTTTTCTTTTGCATTGTATTTCACTTTTAGGCCATTAGCTCACTATACCTAGACTACCACAATGACCCACTAATAAGTCTGCCTGACTCCATGTGGCCTACATACGGCAAAAAATTAAATTTCCCTGAAGCAAGACTCTGAAGGTATTTATTGCAGGTTAAAATTTGAGGTTCTCTCTGTTTCTCTCTCTCTTTTTCAAAAACTGGATACAGCTCAAACTTATTAGGCTGGCATTCACAGCTCTTCACAATCTGGCTCCATTCAGCCTCTTATGTTCTCAATTTCTGTTCCAAAACAAAGCCCAACTCCTACTTAATTTGGACTTGTGTAATTCACAGAAAATGCCCATCTCTCAATTCCCAAAGCACCTTTTAAATGCCAATGCCTGTGACTATGATGTCTCTCTCCTGCTGTCACCAGGGTAAGTACTAACAATTCAAATGCCTTTCATCCTGGCCATCTTTTCCACATTATGTAGATTTGATTTCCACCTCCATGCTCAGCACCTTGGCCCCACCCACCCTTTACAATCAGGGCACATATCCTGGACTAATCACATGATACTTTTCACATACTGATTTGTTTATAGATACTGACCCATGTGTGTTTGTTCTGAGAGGACAGAAATTCTCTCTTCTACAACTCGATCTCATGTGGTACCCTGCTTCAAATGTTCACTCAATGAAAAGTGTCCAATGCAAGAATGAATGTTTCTACTTTGCATCAAAACTCCTAAAGGTTATTCTCTATTTCACTAGAGTTTGGAAAGACAAAAACAAGATGACCTCCTTTTTAAAATCTGCATGATATTTACAGAAAAAATGCATTTATAGGACATTTTTTAAAGTACATGATGTTTTATAATTAATGTTCATAATGCATACGAAGTAGGTCAGAAGCATCACCTTCCCTGTAAAGCTAAGGAAACTAGAGTGCAAATTTCTGTAGGGCTCTACTATACAATTATTTAATAAAACTTCATGCCATTCTTACTATGCTTGACTGGGAAGTATGTGGGGTCTGTTGTCAACTTTAAAAACTTTAATTTGTTTCTGGTATTAAAGAACTGCTACCAATTAAAACTGAGTATAGAGAAGTTCATTAAATACCTTAAGTCTCAAGTTATGGGCTAGGCATTATGTTACACAAAAAGAATATAAAGCTGAATGAAACAAATGGAGACCTTATTATTTCTTGGTTTACATTCCAATACTCTCCTATACATACACAATATACTAAGAGGAATAGTGTTGTCTTCTTACCCAAATTACACAAGAACAGATAAAAACTGACTTTTGCCATCCCTGTGCAAATGTTGTAGCAAATACTAATGTTCTCAGGCCACGCTGGTCATGATCTGAGAATCTGAGCCAGTTATATTGAAATGTCATAGGAGGCCAGGCATGGTGGCCTGCGCCTGTAATTCCAGCACTTTGGGAGGCCAAGGCGGGTGGATCACCTGAGGTCAGGAGTTTGAGACCAGCCTGGCCAACATGGTGAAACCCTGTCTCTACTAAAAATACAAAAATTAGCCAGGCATGGTCACAGGCGCTTGTAATCCCAGCTACTTGGGAGGCTGAAACAGGAGAATCGCTTGAACCTGGGAGGTGGAGGTTGCAGTGAGCTGAGATTGCACCACTGCACTCCAGTCTGGGTGACAGAGCAAGACTCTGTCTAAAAAAAAAAAAAAAAAAAAGGCTGGGCGCAGTGGCTCATGCCTGTAATCCCAGCACTTTGGGAGACCAAGGCAGGTGGATCACAAGGTCAGGAGGTGGAGACAAGCCTGGCTTGGTGAAACCCCATCTTTACTAAAAATACAAAAATTAGCTGAGCATGGTGGCGTGTGCCTGTCGTCCCAGCTGCTTGGGAGGCTAAGATAGGAGAATTGTTGAACCCGGGAGGCTTACAGTGAGCCTAGATCGTGACACTGCACTGTTGCCTGGGCAACAGAGTAGTATGCTGTCTCAAAAAAAAGTCTCCAAAAAAAAAAAGAAGAAAGAAATGTCATAGGAAAGTTAGAAATACTGAGGTCATTCTTTATGACCTCAATCCTTAATCCTAGGCACCAGAAAGTTCTACTTAATCTTATGACTCCTTTCCCTGCCTTGTTCGAACCCTGATTCACATGCCCTCTGGAAGATCCTACTGTTGTTACATCCTTTTTCATATGGGACTCAGAGTCACCTACTTTTAAAAGCTGTTATCTCTGTAAACCAAACCCAGGGTAAAGACTGGGCTCCTGCCCTGCCTCTATTATGCACCTTCCCTCCCCACAGCAGTGAGTGGTGACCCTTGTCTTTTTTCTCTAACTGCTTTTAAACTTTTCTCCTAACACCAGTATTCAGCCACTTTACTAGGTGATGTCATGGTGTTGTTTTCTTCACATTTACTCTGCCTGGTGTTCATCGTGCTCTTCGATCTGTGCGTTTATAGTTTTCATCAAATTTAGAAAATATTTGGCAATTACTTTTCCAAATATTTTTGTTCCCCTTCTGTTTTGCTGTGAAACCTAATTACACGTCAGATTACTTGATACTGCCCCACAGTGCACTGAGATTATATTAATCTTTTTTCACCTTTTTTTCTGTTTGTGTTTCATTTTCAATAATTTCTATTGCTATGACTTGTATAGGAACTATCTCTAGAGGTTCCATTCGGTTCATTTGTGTACCTTCCATTTCTCTCCTTATTATGTTCATATTTTCCTCTCTCTTGAGCACAGGGCACATATTTTTAATAGCTGTTTAACACCTTTGCTAATCCGGTCATCTCCACCTTTCGCAGGTATGTTTCCATTGATTGTTGCCCACTACTAGTTACAGTTCATGTTATTCTGCTTCTTCGCATGCAGATTTTATACTGTTTGATGCTGGATATTGTTGTATTCCTTTAAAGAATATCAAGCTTTTGAAGGGTGCACACTGTTATGTGTAAATTAATGTAATTCTCACAAAGATTAATTTAAAGCTTTGTTAGTGTGGCCTTCAGAGTAAAGCCAATTTAGTCCCACTAATAAGGCAATATCTTTTTGAACACTCTATCCAATACTTTGTGTATTATGAAGGTTTTCTAGCGTGGCTGATGGGAGTGCCAACTAGTTTCCAGATCTGGGTGAATTTTGAGAATTGTTTGTCCTACTGCTTTTCAGTGGATTTCTATCCTGCCTCTTAAAGTTTTACCTGACATATATTCCAATTTGAAATGACCCCTCTGTTAATTTCTGGAGGTCTTTCTTTCTGTGCATCTTCCTTCTCTCCAGTTCCTTGCCCTACAATGTCTCACTGCCTCAGCTTCCCCAGCTCTGATCTCAGTCTCCTCCCATCAAGTGAAAGCGTTAGATCCTATTTAGGTTCCTCTCCCTCTGCCAGGCCCAGATACTACCAAAAGGCTGTAAATTGGAATAAACATAGGGGGCACCTCATTTGTTTCTCATCTATCAGGAATAGCAGTACTGTCTTTCCTGAAGACCACATCCGAAAACTCTTGCTCAGAAAGACAACTGCAGCAGTTAATCTTTCATGAGCAAAAGCAGAGTTTCTCCCAAGCATGATAATCCAAAACCTCCTTTCACTGTCTGCTCTTTCACCTCAGAGGGACTTCCAAACTTTTATCTACCTTCAACCCCACAGTTGATCATCTAAATTCCTCTTACCTGTAAACTCAACATCACAAACCACAGTATAGCCACTTTCTTGTTTCAAATTTTATCAAGACAAATCATCAAAAGTAGACACCATTGCCCTTAACTTCTTGTCACCAAGCTAAAAACTTCTGTGCATCCTCTCTATTGTTACCTCCTTTCCGTCATTCTTGGAAGATGAGCTGACATTAGTTGTTCATGGCCAACTCTATGCATTTGACTATTTGCTTTTCCTGGATTTCATTCCATCTGTCATCAATTTCTTCTGTATCTTTAACATCCCCTTTCTTTTTACTCCTTTCCATTAGCCTTTTATAAATATGCTCAAGTAGTTTTTCATTTTTTAAAAAACGTTCTGATCATGATTATCCTGCGGCTACTGTCCAAACATTCTCTTCTTATCCAAATTTCTACTCCCTACCTAGTTTCTATTTTTTATCATCTCCAACTGACTTGTCTTCCCACTGAGATATGGCTTCTTCACTCAAATCTCTACTGGAGGCTTTCTCATTGAAGCAGACTGTATAATTGAATACAAAGATTATTCTTCAGATTTCTGGCTCTGTGATAGCTTGCTTCTTGACACTTGACTACACTAACTTTCACAAAACTGAAAGTTATTTCATTGTATACTCATTGGCTGTTCTCATTTTGGGGGTTCTTTGTATTTCTTTCATAAATATGGATGCTATCCAAGATTCATTTCTTGTCATACACACATGCCTTTCAGCACATTAAATACTAAATTTTCTATCGGTTAATTGACAGATTTATTTTTGAAGTCTACATCTATACACTTTGGATATAATAATACAAAAGTTAATCTAGATTATTTCCCCATTTCATGTGAAAATGTCTCTATCTGCATGTTCAATTTTGTATTGAGAACTTTCTAAAATAATCATTTTCAATTTGTGTGCTGAAGAATCCTAGAATTTCCATAGTGATGCTTTAAGAATGCTCTACTTTAGAAGAGTGTGGAATACATGAAACAGGATAAAAGGGCATGGGATTCAGCTCCATTAGAAACCAAACCAAAGATTTTAGACATCTGGTTCTGCTTTTGATGTTAGAATTACAAGTAAGATATCCCTCAAATAAAGATGATGAAACCAGAACATTTGAAACCTACTATATTACATTACAAATACTTTTAGGAAAAAACTGTTTATCATCTTCATATTCTTGAAATACTCTCCCCCTTCACACTCTATAGTCAGTTAAGTATATGTTACATAATTTAGTGGAACCTAGCTTTGAAAACTGAGAATTCCTTAAACATTAGCAGATACCACTTTAGCACTTTTAAATTTAAAAGTATGAAATACCTTCTCTTGGTGTAATCATTTCCTTAAGCTCTTGACCTTTCTTCTTTCTTATTATTGTGTTGGCTTTCTTCCATTTTCCGTCTGAATCCCACGTTCAGCAATCCATCCTTACTCCCACCAAACCTATGGTCACTATGGCTACAGTGGGCACCAGTGCTTCTTGAAGTGGAGTCTCTGAACTACTTGCATTAGACCCATCTAAACTATGTGTTATACATTAACACTTCTAAGTTCTACTAAAGACATGGAAAGTCATCATTTCTGAATGGTAGGGCCCTCGGACTTGCATGTTTGAAAAGCACACCAGGTGATTCTTAAAGACTCTGACATTATAAACCACTAGAATGGACTTGAAATTCTTGTTCACAGCAAAGTTTTAGAAGCAGTGTCTATTTCAGGGTTCAGAAATGTCCAATTATATTGTCTTACTAAGATTTCAATCATTATTAACACTACACCAAATGCAATTTGTTATATGTGCTATTCTTCCAGAAAATGAGCCACAAATCAAATTTATAAAATCTAAGTACAGTCTTAGTTCAAAGTATTGAAATAGAATGTCTGACTTACAGTTTAAATGACCTAAATGTCAAATTTCTTTAACAATGTATTTGATTCTCTATTGTTGTTCAATCAATACAATGACATTAAACCTCTTTAAAAAATAATATTTTTAATAAAGAGCAATCGATCCTGTGGGATACCTTTTAAATAACATACTTGAAGGTTTTAGTGAAACATCTCTGGGCTCTTTTTCCTCCTTTTAAAGTCTTAGCCTCTTAACACATAGATAAATACAGAAAAATTTGACCTTTGCCACCATAATATAGTTTATGGAGATGAAATAAGTTTCGGAAACTTATTCTAGGTTCCTATATCAAAGCAATCTGAGTTTAAACATGACACAAATTGTTAGGTATTTCATACTACCATAATTCAAGGACAATTTCAAGGATGTGTCAAACAACATTATTAACACTTTATTTTTCATGCCTTATATAACAATGAAGTATCTTTGCACTGCATAAATGTCATGTGGCAAAAAATGGCACTACATTTAGTAACTTCAAGACAGTATTATTAAAAGACATTTGATTTGTGAAGCAGTAACACAAGCAGATGGAAAACCATTCCATTTTTACAATTTTCAAAATTGAAAAATAGCCAGCTAAACTGACTGAACAAAGATGGGAAACAACCAAAATCTCCCTATGAATCTTGTTCAGATGTGCTTCTTTGGCTAGAAAGGGACACAAGTTTTGATATCTACTCTATGGTTACAATTTGCTTCACTTCAAATAACAGTGCTTTTGAGGATAGATTTGCATTCTGGGATAAAGAAAAATGTTTACGCATTACCACTTAAAACTAACATTTTCTACCACTAAGCAGACTTTGTCAGTATTTGGAGAGCTAGCATCCAAAAAAAGAAACACAAAGATACAAAGATACGCTTAACTGCACATGTGAAGAAAGCCAAATTAACCCCATTATTTCTATAGCACTGGTTCTCAAACTGTGGTCACAGACCAAAGCCATCAGTATCCACTGATGACATACACTGATGACTTGTTAAAAATGCAAATTCTCAGGTCTTTCCCCAGTCCTACCAAGTCAGAAATCCTTGGTATGGGGCACGGAGATTTCACTTTACCAAGTACTCCAGGTATTCATCAGAATACTTCCTCAGGCTTGGGAAACCCTGGTGTAGAGATTAGGGGAAAAGGGGCCAGTTCTCTAGGATAGAGAACTGGAGCTGCTTTAAAGGATTCTACATGTTAGCAATTTAATTTTTTAAGCTTATTTAAACTTATACCCTGTATGTTTATTAGTGTAAAAGCAACATACTGAATGAAACTCTTAATCATTGAAAAATATCTGAGGATTGATTTTAAAAATAGAGGATAACTATAAGCCAAAAACTAAGGGTGTAATAGGAAAAGCAATGCAGGAAACAACATCAGATAATACTTATTGAATTCTGACTATATACCAGGTATTAAACAAGGCATTTAATATACTTTACCTTTTTTTGCTGTTAATCTTCAGAACAGTCTCATTTTATAAATAAGGAAACAAATTAAAAGATAATGTAGTAGACAAAATCGCTTCTTGAAAAATGCCTACATATGAATCTCCAGAATGTTGGAATGCTGTTACATGGCAAAGAGGAATTAAGGTTACCAATCAGGTGACCTTGAAATGTGACAATAACCTTGGATTACCCAGGTGGGTCCAATGTAATCATAAGAGTCTTTAAAAGTAAAAGAGAAAAATGAAACTCAGAAGCAATGTAGCTACAGAAGAGGTCAGAGGGATTCAATGGGAGAAGGGCTGAACCCTGCTGTTGCTGGTCTTGAAGAAAGAAGGGGAAGGGGCCATAAGCTAAGAAAGGTGGGTAGATGGCCTTCTGAGGCTACAAAAGCCAAGATTCTTTCCTGGAGCCTCTAAAAGGGAACACATTCCTGCCAACACCTTGATTTTAGACCAATGAGACCCATGTCAGGCTACTGACCTAGAACTGTAAGACGATAAACGTGGTAATTTTAAGCCACTAAGTTTTTGGCAATTTGTTATGGGATAAATTAGAAAACTAATACTATAAGTTACGTGTCCAAGATCACAATACTAGTAAGGAACTGAGTTATAATTTGAACTCAGATTCAAAATCCCTGTACTTTCATTGGTCCATGTTCTTTTGCGATCAATACCCATTGATACCAAATAATTTAGCAGCTCTTACAGCACAGTGATATTTCTCCCACTGCTGTGGTTATAATGAGCAGTCTCTTCAGGAGTACTATACCCTTTCTCAACTGGGATCGCCTCCATCAGTCCTTTACCTGCATCAAGCTTGCAGATGCAAGCTTATGTTGTGTTTGTTTGGCATGGTGTTTTAACACAATACATTCTCAATTTCTCTTGCTCTGCCATTTTCTGTGTTCTTACAGTCGTCCTTGTTCACATATTTATGCTACAGTGTGGCCCTGGTAGGCATTTGTTTTTAACTACTCTTGTTGCAGAAAAAGGGCAAAGTTCTCTCACCATAACTTTTAACTCCTTCAACCACTTGAAGAAAAACCTAGTTTTAGAAGTTCACGCTAATGCAATATATCATGAAAGAGAAATAAAATATGCCACTGTTAGAAATAAAAAGATAAATATGGCATTCTTTGCAGAAGGTATCATCAGCAACCAATAAAAAACTTAAAAAAAACTATTTTAATTAAATAAATCCATAGGTTTCAATAAGTTAGATTACTATATATCACATGGACTTGTAAAAAGCAATTGATGATACCCAAAGAAAAATTATTTTGCTCATAGAAAAATAAAACGAATATCAGTAAAACTTACATGAATAAGTTTTAGATAATTCTGTATTGCTGACTTCCTGATTGTATTCCACACATTTCTCATGGAAATTATGCCATATATTGTAAACATAAATCTTCTCATAGTATTTATTTAGAAAAGTCCAAATGCATTTTTAAAAAGACTGAAGAATACTGACCTAGATGAACATTTTTAAAATATATTAAATAGCAATCCCATTGCTATTCTAATTGCAATTTTATCAAAACTAAAAATTAATATGTGAATAAATTAGAGCTTAACGTATTTTCCCTTTGGAAATACTGGTTTCTATTTCAGATATTATTTTACATTTATTTTCCCCAGGCACCAGACACAAAGAAATATAACTCCCAGAACATTTCTTTCACAACTCGGTGGATTTATATGTGTTATTTTCTCTGTCGTGACCTTCTTCCTCTTTTCCTAAAAACAGGATGCAGTTCATAAGGCATCTGTCCTATGAATTCTTTCTTTTCCAGTCTCAGGTAATAGATAATCCTACCTTGTGTTAACTAGTACATTGACATATATCCATTATAGCATTTGAATTTTAATGTAATTATTTATTGACTAATTCTTTATAATTATTTTCACCCCCTACAAGACAGAAGCTCGACAAGGGCAACAGCTGTGGGTAATTTATATTTTTATTCCAACACCTAAATGAATGCCTATCTTGCAAACAGACATTCCATAACCTTTGTTAAAGAAAAAAAAAGTGTCTTCGTGGTCAAAGAATAGCCAAATAGTGAAATGGTGTGGGGTTCAACAGCCAACTGGTGTTTATTAGCTTTGTGACCCCGGTTAAGAAAGTTTCACCAAGCCTTTTAGTTTTTTTCTTTATAAAATGAACATATTTCACTTCATACAATTGTTATGAAAGTCAAAATACATAATGCAATAAATATATCAGTATAGAATAAGTGGAGGTAGCCATTGCTTTGTCATAGTTCATTTTATGCTGCTACAACAAAATACCTGAGACTGGGTAATTTAAAACAAATTTATTTCTCACAGTTCTAGAAGCTGGGAAAGTCCAAAATCAAGGCACTAGCAGGTTTGGTTGTCTGGTGAAGGCTGCTCTCTGCTTCCAAGATGGTGACTTGTTGCTGCATCCTCAGAGAGGAGAAATGCTGTGTTTTCACATGGTGAATGGCAAAACAAAACAAAACCCTACAAGCCAACACCTTTTGTAAGGGCTTTAAACCCATTTGTGTAGGCAGATGCCCTCATGACTTAATCATCTCTTAAAGGTCCTCCCTCTTAATACTATCACATTGGCAACACTAGAATTTTGGACAGGATACATTCAAACCATAGCACTAGTGATCCTCTACTGCAGACCTCCATAAACCTGTACTCCCTTATTGTTTAATTGGACCGGGATTTCTAAGACCTTATCAGAAATACCAAACATCACTTACTGGTATCTCATGAAAGAAGTAAAGCATGTAATAAAATTTTAGAGAATGCAAAGCTCAGACTTATTCCAAACCAATATGCCCGATCAAAATACTTTTCCAGGAATTATCTGAATTACAGGTTCTTAGGTTTACTACAATTAAATAACAATAACAATAAAACTATCTGAGGAAAAGAGGTACAATTCATTTCAAACTTGTTTTGCAACTCTCTAGTACAGACGACTCAGGTGCAAAAAGCACAAAAGAGACACACAATCATATCATAGACTTGTTTCCTTGCACATACATTGTGATCAGATGGACTCAAGCAGACAATAATGCATATGACAGAATCTAAGGGAAACCTGCTTGATATCCCTGTGATGGAGCCTTTGTGCTTATAGCTGTAAATGATTCTTTTTTTCTTTTAATCTTTGCTTTTTATATACTTCCCCATCTCCATCATATTACATATTTTTCCACAAGGACAATTAAAAATGTTTATGTTTGATACATTGGTAAACAAAGTACATTATTTAAATGTACACTGTAATTATGGTTTTTTTCAGTAAATTTGATCATATAAACAAATATTCTTAAAAAGAAGAAATCAATGTTTGCTGTGCCTTCTATGAGCAGATTATTTTGTTATTCCTAACCCTGCTAAGAATCAGTCTTTCTAAGGTGTCCATTATTGATTAAATCACAGCCTTTCCTCCAAACACAGTTTTCTTCTCCCTATTTCTCTCGGAATGATGCATAAAGAAGTCCTTCTTTTTTCTTTCTCCAGTGTACCCTGAAGTAGAAATGCTGTTTAATGTCTATTTCTCTTCTGTCACTTGAATTACCAAGCTGGTCTTCTTTAGAGTCCTCTTGGGTTTCACAGACTCTAGCATCTTGTTTCCATTTATAATTAGTGAAGTCTGGAAATGCTTACTTGCATCTTGCATACTAAATTTTTATTAAGTTAATTTACCACATTACAGTTTTGGGACAAGATACAAAGTTTATTGCATTTCATCTCTATCATTTTGGTAGAGGGTATATCTGATAGTAACTAAAAATGTATCTGCAATAACCAACAAAAGTTAAAGATTTACCTAAATTTCACATTGGCTAAGAAGCCAATTTTTGCTTTTTTATCCACTATAATGGCTTAAGGCATGCTAAGTGCAAAGTTTCCATAATATGTGTATAATATACATTCTACTTCTGCTTTATCATAAATTCAAATAAGTTTTATTAAATAGCTTATGAATGTAGACATAATGATACATTTGTAAATATGAGTAAAGAACACAGGGCGGACCAACTCAAAAAGAAACCATAGACTTTTGGGAGCAAAGACAGAGTAATTAAGAAAGACATATGGTTAGAATTACACTATGAAACAGGAAACAGATAAACATATCTGTTTCCACATAAACAGATACATAATTGTACATGTGATTCTATTATACAGTTTGGAAATCCTTAAGTCAGTAATATGTGATTCTCTTTCAAAATTTAACTATATGATTAATTTACATTTGAAATACAAACTATGCAATAAACTATGTGTCAACCTATGAATACTTTCAAACTATTGTCCTTCAAATTTAAAATAATTTTTAAACAACTTGATAGTACTGGGCTGTTCTGTTAAAAAGGAAAAAAAAAGCTTCCCTAGACTAAGGAAGAGATCACTCAGAAAATTAAAATGTAAAATGTTATTAATGTGACTAACCATCGTTTGTATAAAACAGGAAGGTTTCTTCAAAGACGCCTAAGTCACAGGATAAACAAGAGCGTAAAGTAGATTTTATGTAGGAAGGAAAGATTGGAAAAGGGAGAATGGATATTTTTATATTCAAATACATTCAGATATATGTTGAGTATAATATATAATCAGAATAAATTTCTAAGATTCAATATGCTGGGACTAGATTCACTACTTGGACTAGACTTCTGTAAGGTTCATTCAGCAACAACCCCTTTGACCTTCTTCCTTCAAAATCAATGAATTACAATAGGTTGGGACACGATAAGCTAAGATAGACAAGAAGTTTCAGAAAGCCCACGTTAGGGCAGTGCTCAGTGTGCATCAGGTAGGATCTGCATCATCTGTGAATCGAAGTTTGGTAGCATGCAGTGTCTCAGGCCCCATCCTATATTGATGAAATCAGAATATCTGGAAGTGATGCCTAGGAATGTGAGTTTTAACACGTCTCCTGGGCAATTCTATGCATAGTAAAGTTTGAGAAGCATTGCTCTAGGACAATTGTGGTTGACAAACGTTTTCCTAAGAAGCCTAATAGAAAATCGTTAAGGCTTTTCAGGCCATATGCTGTCTGTCACAAATACCAAGTTCTGCCATTGTAGCCCGACAGCACCACAAACAACACAAACAATAGGTAAAGGAATGAGCATGGCTATGTGCCAATAAAACCTTATTTATGAACACCAAAATTAGATTTTATATAATTTTAATGGGTCATAAAGTATGATTCTTCTCTTTTCCACCCTTCCAACCACTTAAAAGTGTAAAAACCATTATTTGATCATGAGACGGACACAAACAAGCCACAAGACAGATTTGGCCTGCTGGTGGTAATTTGCCAAACTCTGTTACAGGATACGGAAAAAGCGTAGGCTGGTAATGGATTACGAGTATTTCTCAGGTGAGTACAAAGCAAGATTTTTTTTTTTAATTGGTACTAAGAAGGAAAAGGAGGATGGATTTTTTTACGTAGTAATTAAAAAGTAACACTAAGTAGTAAAAGCAATGATCTACTCACACTTGGCCAAAGAAATGTGTAAAAGATGCAGCAATGTCATTTAAGTGGGGGAAACTGAGCCTAGAGTGGTACAAAATAAGTAAAGCACCAAATACAAATCTGATCACGGTTGATACTTTTTGGTTCTTGCTTCTCATTTTCATTTATAGTCAGGAGACCTAAACCCTAATTCTAGCTCTGGTAAATCCGGTTCAATAACCCTAGGCAAGTTAGTTTTCCACATCTACATATTAAGGTGATTATTTTAAATAACCTTGATTCTCCAAAATTAAATTTTTAAGATTCTGGAAACAGGACATATGCAGAGCTAATATACCTTAAACTTCAGGACACTATAAAGTCACATAGCAATTCTATTCATGGCCAGTAGGCTACACTGTAACTGTTATGTATAGCTTACCATTGTAAAGGCTAAGAAAGAAAAGTTTAGATTTACATCCTTACAGAGTGTGCTCTAAAGAACATAAAAAACGATTAACATCACTGAAATCAAGTTCCTAGCAAGTTTCTCTACTCAAAAGCTTCTAATGACTCTCCATGGCCTCTGAGTCAAGGACAAGTCCTTCGAGGCAAAACAAGTTTCTAAAGTGACCTGGCTCAATTCCCTCCCTGACTTAACCTCCTTCTTCTCTTTCTCCTCTCCCCTTCTTGCTCACTGCCATCTAGCCACAGTGATTCCTTGCAACCCATGGACAGGCATGCTTCCACTACAGGGCCTTTGCCCTGGCTCTTCTAGTAGATATCTATTCAGAATATACCCTCGTCTTCTTTACATCTTTGCTGAAGAATCAACTCAATGAAGCCCACTCAGACTACTCAATTTAAAATTACAATCTGTCCTTACCTCCCAGATTTCAACATACACACCCCACCCCCACCACACTGCTCTATCTTCTTTCCCATAGCTATACTACCATCTAGTCTTACTTATAATGTTAGCTGCTCTTTGTTTGTAACCACCTTCCCCAACAGAAGAGCTTTTTCAGAGTCAAGACTTGTTTCTTTGATCCATTGTTATATTTTAAGTACTGAAAATAGTGCCTGGCATGAAGAAGACACTTCAAAAATATTTCTTGAATAAATAAGTGAATGTTTCCCTTAATGGAGGGTGGATATCACTATTTCTATTTTTAATAAAGCCACAAAAATACAGCAATTTGTCCAACTGTAAAAAATTTCAGCATTTCTTTTAATATAATTCATTTTTCCCAAAATAACATTTTTACTCATACATTATCTATTTTAAATCTTAAAATTAGAAATTTTATTTCATTTGCTCAAATGCTTAAACCAAAATGATAATTTTTCAATACTCTCTTAATTTTTTAAAAAAAAATAGGTAAAAGTATGTATCACATTGGAGTGTTGGTAAATTTTGAACTATACTTGTTAATTGCTTTAAAATATAAGATAACATGTAAGAAGCTGAGAGAACTGTTAAGTATATGCATTCATATTATTAGTTACAATAATAATAATAATATTAATCACTAACATTTGATTTCACACTATGATCCAATCAATTTTTAAAAGTACATTAAAACTTCAGGCACATAGTATCTTCATTTTTAAAATAACATTAATTTATTTACATTATAAAAAGAGTCTTTTTGCCTTTTCAGAAGAAAGTAATTCTATAAATGCACATCTAATTATCACATATACTAAATGAATATATGGTTTTAATTCATCTGAATATACACACTGTTTGAGTTTACTTTAGAGTTGGAGATCATCATTGCTGATATATTATTTGATAACTAGACTGCCTTTCTTCCAAGCTGGAAGACTATATTACTTTACTTTTCCTTTTAGGATGAGGATATTATCTCAGTGATTTATGTTCTGGATCTATATAAGCAAAAATAAAATGATTTATATTATCTTGCCTGCTTTAGGTAGATTATTTTGTAGCACATTCAAAAACTGGCCTTCTGTTAAGAATAGCAGATAATACAGATAACTTTATCGTAAGTTCCCGAGACTAAATTACAAATAAAGAAACAAAAAAGCTAACCAAAGACAAACCAGAAGAACACATCATTTTCATAAAAAGCCAGGAAAGGGGCCCGGTGAGGTGGCTCACGTCTGTAATCTCAACACTTTGGGAGGCTGGGGTGGGCGGATCACGAGGTCAGGAGATCGAGACCATCCTGGCTAAGATGGTGAAACCCCGTCTCTACTAAAAATACAGAAACAAAATTAGCTGGGTGTGGTGGCGGGCGCCTGTAGTCCCAGCTACTCGGGAGGCTGTGGCATAAGAAAGGTGTGAACCCAGGAGGTGGAGCTTGCAGTGAGCCAAGATCGCACCACTGTACTCCAGCCTGGGCGACAGAGGAAGACGCCAATTCCAAAAAAAAAAAAAAAAAAGCCAGGAAAGAAACAGAATGTCATGTGCGTCAGAACTATCCATACTTCCATTGCCTTGTTTATTTACTCAAAACATGCATTTGGAAGAAGTTAAAACCAGTCTTCTAGGCTAAAGTAAATAAATCTTTTTAATTTTAACTTCTCTGAGATTTCTGTAGGATTTGTCAGTCTTACGTGTTCCTTTCTTGAAACATTCTCTTCTTTTAAATTTCCTGCCACTCAATACTGTGGTTTGTACTTAACTCGTTATATCTTGCTTCTCTGGCCCCTTTTACAGGCTCAATTTTCTGGCTCTTCTATAGACTATCATAAACATTGGTATTCATGAGCCCTTTTCATACTCTGTTTATTCTTCCTGGGCAATATTAGCTCCTTCTCACTTCTATCAGTATCTTTATGCTAATGGCTCCTTAGTTAGGATCTTTCACCTAACCCTTAAATATTCAAACTTTGAGTCAACGGCACATGGCTGGCCCACAGTCACCTAAACCAGCATCTTCAACTCCACAACTCACAGTGTACACATACACACACACACACACACACACACAAAACATACACACTCATAATCTGCCTCCTCTCAAATAACTCATGTATCAATAAATGGCATCATGAGTCACTACACTTGTACAATTAGAAAACCAGGTAACATCTCTGCCTTCCTTCCCTAAACTCACATGCCAATAACCTTCTACTCCTATCAGTTCCATCTCCAAGCCATTTCTGAAATCAATTGACTTCACTCAATCTACATCACCAGTATTTCAGGTCTTCCATCCCCATCTCTGCCCTATAGTCGCTAAATCAGCAGGTTAACTCCAGTTCTGCCTATTGTCTCCCCATTCCTAACTACAGCTTCCAAAGCTGGTCATCCTTTTTGTTCCACTAAACTCTACTCCCTAGATTCGCTGGGAGGTTTTCCTATGAATCCATATTACTGGCATTGCTTTAAGGAGTTGAGGTCTCTGTCAGTCTATAAGAAGCCCTTAGGGAGTGAAAGCGGCCCTATGGGTGAGAAGCAAGACAGAATAAACACTTGGAGATCATATCCGTTAGTGTATTAGTCCTACTATATTTCTCATCAGTTCTCTTCCATGCTACAGCCTAGGTTATATTTGTAATAAAATGATTTCATATGGGTTGATGCTGTTCAATATTAGTGCGTGGTATTCTGTTATAAATCATACATTCTCTAAGTAGATAGGACTCTTTGCTACCTCAATATCTTAAAATAGTATCTGCTATAGTTGATTATCTTAAGCTGGAAGACTTGTTAAAGCTGTGGAATGAAGATTCGTTGCTTAATTTTATTGCATTAAAATAAGTTGTTCAAGCACATTTCTGTTTTTAAAATGAAACTTTTTTCTTTAAAACACTTAATCTATTTTTACATAGAATTTAAAGAGCATGCAATTTTCACAATGATTGCAGTTCCAAGGGCTGATTATTTCAATTACAACACTCATTTAACAATTATTTCAGTCTGTATACCTGTTGAAACAACAGAGTTTACCCTACGAAGAAAAAAGCAACACTGCAGTCAGTCAGACTGAAACACAATCATGGAAGATGGTTGTGTCACAGCCCCACGACTTATGCAATTTTGGAGCCCAGGACTTATGCAATTTTGGAGCATTAACATTATTCTGAAATGTGCTCCATATTTTGCCTGTGGTTTACCTAAAAAGACCAAGAGAGCCACATCAGTGCCTTCTGCTCTTCACTGCTAAGCTGGGGTGACATAAGACCTCTTTCCACATAGTCTTGCCAAGCAAAACCTAAGTATGCTAGTTAGAAGGAGAAACACAACTTCTTTATGAGAGAAAGTATTTTAGAATAACTCACAAATTAACAAGTTTTCTTTAATTAATGTCACTACTGAAGGTGGTAGCAATTAACATCAGGGAGGCCCAACTTTACCAACTATATTTTAGCTTAAATAAGTACCCATGTTTCATTATATCATACAGAACAGGTAATTTCGATGGATGTAAATGATAAAAATATACAAAACATCCCTTTGGTTGGACTTTAAGAGAAAAAGTTATTTGTAAAATGCATAAAACATTTAAGTTTTTTTAAAGTAGTTGAATGGAAGGCTCACTAAGAACCCTTTCTGTGTGTGACATGTGCAAATCAAGTGGCTTCTTATGAGTCTCTAAAATCTGGTTGTTGGAGAAAATAATCATTAAAGCCCTTGAGATTAAAACACATATAACTCTACCAATTGCTAAGTTTAATAACCATGATTACCTCTTTAAAGAAATGCAACTGTGCACAAAGAAAAGCATCTCCAGATTTATTTGTTCAAGAGAATTCAGTAGAACGCTAAATTCCCAAAGAGTTCATTTTCACATACAATCAGCACATGCTCCCTAGTCCTGCTAGGAAGACAGTAACAGACTGATAAAATCTAGAAGAGAGAAGAAGACAAGAAACTATTTTTTTTAATAAAACTCGTGAGAAACAAGGCACTCTAACTCACCATGGCAGTTTAAGAAATGGATTATATACCACTGTGCTGCTCAAAAAGCAGTGGCAAATGGCAGTTCTCTGCCATGCCTATTTTGTTACTTCCATATTTCTTAATTTTTTTCTGAAGATAAAATAGCTCTTTATTCTACTCAAG
This sequence comes from Symphalangus syndactylus, assembly GCF_028878055.3. NCBI lineage: Eukaryota > Metazoa > Chordata > Mammalia > Primates > Hylobatidae > Symphalangus > Symphalangus syndactylus. Next base: position 106,065,289 of record NC_072424.2, read on the forward strand.
TATTCTTTTCTTGAATGCTATAAAGATTACCTAAACAGTAAGTTTGAAAAAGAAGACAAGAAAGAGTCGATATGCTTTTTACTAGATTTTTGAAGAATTCCCTTTTCAAAGTCATCATTTCATTGGTTTATCACTGTCATTTTAGTGCAGACTAATATCTGGAATAAAGTTGGCTAATAGAGGTGGCTTCAACCAGATTTTTCTCCTTCCTTTATTTTTCTTCTTTACGTGAATCACCAAATAATAATGGATTATCCTTCTACATCATTAGTAGCTTAGAGGATTTAAAGTTTCCTTTTTTCCACAAAGAGCCCATAAACATATCAGGCTTGAATAGTTAGTCTAGGTACATTTACTATGACTCGCCTTGTTTATACAAAATAGAAATGTAAGAAAACAAGTCTACTAGAATCTAAATGTATTATTGCTATGGTAGCAATACTTTTCTCTGGCTGAGAAAGTCAAGAAACACACAAAAAGAAAAGAAATCAAGAAAACAAATAGAAATGAAACATTTACAGTTAACATTTAAAAAACAAGTAATTTAGGAAAGAAAGGCTCTCCATGCAGGTTGAAAATTGGGTCTTTCAGAAAAATATAGAATCTGTCAATTATTCTAAGTAAAACTCAAATGTTTCATTTTTGCCATAATAAAATTAATAGCATCTCTTAAACTCTAACTACACAAATGAATTGTTATTAAAAGAATTCACCCAGAAGAACCCAAACACAATTTCATAGAATAAGACCAGTATCCTTCTACTAATCAATCCCTCAGTATTTATTAATTATCTGTTACATGCTAGCTATTATGATGGATCCTATAGTGAATGCATTAGTTTGTTCTCACACTGCTATGAAGAAATACGTGAGACTGGGTAATTTACAATCATGGCAGAAGGCAAAGGCGAAGCAGATATCTTCTTCACAGGGCGGCAGGACAGAGTGAAGGGGGAAGCCTCTTATAAAACCATTAGATCTCCTGAGAACTCACTATCACAAGAACAGCGTGGGGGAAACCGTCCCCATGATTCAGTTATCTTCACCTGTTCTGCCCTGAGCACGTGGAGATTATGGGGATTACAATTCAAGATGAGAATTGGGTGGTGACACAGAGCCTAACTATATCAGGGAATAAAGGAAAATACAAGAATCCGTACCTTTATTTCAACAAAAACATTCAAGAAGGTTACAACTCAGTGAATCATGAATGCCAAAAGAATGATAGAATGGATTGGATTTCTATTTGCCACGAAGTAGAGCAATGGATACAATGGAATGAGCTAATAAGTGAAAACAAAAACGCAAGATAATTTAAAGAGAAACTAAGTTAGAAGACAGATGTTATAAAACAGAACTGGGGCTAGACAAGAAACAGAAAGAGCCTTAGGGACCAGCCACTTTACTACGACAAAGAGGAGTCAATGTTACTTTCATTCGAGAGAATCGGCCAGGTGTGGTGGCTCATGCATGTAACCCCAACACTTCGGGAGGCTGAAGCCAGAGTATAGCTTGAGGCCAGGAGTACAAGGCTAGCCTGGTCCACATAGGCAGACACCATCTCTGCAAAAAAAATTTTAAAATTAGCCGGGTGTGGTGGCATGTGCCTGTAGTCCCAGCCACTCGAGAGGCTGAGGCAGGGAGGATCACTTGAGCTCAGGAGTTAGAGACTGAAGTGAGCTATGACTGCAGCACTGCATTCCAGCCTGGGCAACAGAGTGATACTTTGTCTCAAAAGAAAAAAATTAAGAGAATCAAAATTTTACTTTAGAAAAAAAATTTTTTTTGGTATACAGTTATTTTATTTTCTTTTTTTTTATTAATATACTTTAGGTTTTAGGGTACATGTGCACAATGTGCAAGTTTGTTACATATGTACCCATGTGCCATGTTGTTTTGCTGCACCCATTAACTCGTCATTTAGCATTAGGTATATCTCCTAATGCTGTCCCTCCCCCCTCCACCCACCCCACAACAGTCCCTGGAGTGTATGTTCCCCTTCCTCTGTCCATGACTTCTCATTGTTCAGTTCCCACCTATGAGTGAGAACATGTGGTGTTTGGTTTTTTGTCCTTGTGATAGTTTACTGAGAATAATGGTTTCCAGCTTCATCCATGTCCCTACAAAGGACATGAACTGATCATTTTTTATGGCTGCATAGTATTCCATGGTGTATATGTGCCACATTTTCTTAATCCAGTCTATCATTGTTGGACATTTGGGTTGGTTCCAACTCTTTGCTATTGTGAATAGTGCCGCAATAAACACACGTGTGCATGTCTTTATAGCAGCATGATTTATAGTCCTTTGGGTATATACCCAGTAATGGGATGGCTGAGTCAAATGGTATTTCTAGTTCTAGATCCCTGAGGAATCGCCAAAGTCTCAGGATACAAAATCAATGTACAAAAATCACAAGCATTCTTGTACAGCAATCACAGACAAACAGAGAGCCAAATCATGAGTGAACTCCCATTCACAATTGCTTCAAAGAGAATAAAATATCTAGGAAGCCAACTTACAAAGGGATGTGAAGGACCTCTTCAAGGAGAACTACAAACCACTGCTCAACGAAATAAAAGAGGATACAAACAAATGGAAGAACATTCCATGCTCATGGGTTGGAAGAATCAATATTGTGAAAATGGCCATACTGCCCAAGGTAATTTACAGATTCAATGCCATCCCCATCAAGCTACCAATGACTTTCTTCACAGAATTGGAAAAAACTACTTTAAAGTTCATATGGCACCAAAAAAGAGCCTACATCGCCAAGTCAATCCTAAGCCAAAAAAACAAAGCTGGAGGCATCACGCTACCTGACTTCAAACTATACTACAAGGCTACAGTAACCAAAACAGCATGGTACTGGTACCACAACAGAGACATAGATCAATGGAACAGAACAGAGCCCTCAGAAATAATGCCACATATCTACAACTATCTGATCTTTGACAAACCTGTCAAAAACAAGAAACGGGGAAAGGATTCCCTATTTAATAAATGGTGCTGGGAAAACTGGCTAGCCATATGTAGAAAGCTGAAACTGGATCCCTTCCTTACACCTTATACAAAAATTAATACTAATATGGTGTCAGCTGCACATGATCTGTGTGGGGAAAACAGAGATTCAAGAGGTATACTTGAAACGTTTCAGAGGTCTGAGGTTCAGGTCACATGGCATGAAATAGGGTGGAATAAAAACTGTCAGATAAAAACTCATTTCAAAGGACATGTTTAAAGGATCTAGATGCCAGTTAGACGTAGGGAGAGTAAGAAAGTGTGAGAAACTTGTTCCATTTTAGATATGATGAGTTTAAGGTGGTGTACATCAACACGGAAATTTCTAGCAGGCAGATAGAGGGCTCAGAGCTCAGAAGAAAAAAAAATATATATATATATGGATATATGCATATACACACACACGCACACATAGACACACATACAAGACAAACACAGAGAAACAAAGAAAAAGACACAGAAAAAAATGTATGTGCATGAATCCAGCACTAAGGAAGAGTATCATAAATATCCTACTTTATGCTATATATAAAATCAAACCCAAAGTCATCAAATATTTAAATTGGAAAGGCAAATCACAAAATTTTTAGAAGAAATATAGAATAAAATAACCTCAGTGCTAGGAAGAGCTTCTTAACAAAGTCATTCTTTTTTTATTTGTAAAGTGAAAAAAAAAACAATTAAAATAATCAACATTAAAATTAAGGCTTTTTGTCCAAAGAACTATAAGTGAAAAAAATAAACCCAAGCCAAGACAAGCATGTATTACTGTCAAATGATTACTATCTAGACTAGAAAAGAAGGCTTCCCAATTGATAAGAAACAGATAAACCAACAGATAACTGAGCAAAAGACACAAAGGAAAACATGAAAGGAACAGAAACACAAGATAACAAATATTTGAAAACATGCTCAACCTCAATGGTAGTCAGAAAAATTCAAATTTGGACCACAATATTATCTTTACCTAATAGGAAAAATAACCTGAAAATGTGCAAGTAAATACCAAGGGATACTCAGCATATGCATCAATAGAAATGCATAGTGCCAGTTGGAATGCCAATTGTTCAATCATTTTGGTGAACAGCTTAGAGTCAATTTATCAAGTTGAAGACATAAAACACATGACTTAGCAATATCACTACTTAGCAATAGCATACACATGTACATGAATGCTCATAACAACATTTTAAAAAATATTACTACTAGAAAACCAGAAAACAACCCAACTATCCATAGACAAGTGACTGAATAATCCATTTCAGCTTATTCAAAAATAGAATGCTATATAACACTGAAAAAAATGATTACCACTACATAAACCTGGATATTGACTGGGAAAAAAAATCGAGTCGCCAAAAAATATACAAATCATGATACCATTTATAAAACATTTGTTAACTGTATAAAACAAAATATTTGTTTAAAGTAAATTAAAGAAAAAAGAAACAAAATGATGAATAAACAATTCAAAATACTACATTCCTTGGAATAGAAGGAAAGTTTTAATGGAGAGAAACTTTTAGGAAGCTCTGGTGAGATTAAGTTGATTTCCATAAAACATAAATATATTATTATTATTTATATTTCCTGATTAGTCATGTATAAAATATTTCACCAAAAGTAAATATTAATAAAAGAAAATTAAATACATGAACTGCTTGCATTTAGAGGAATTTTTTTAAGAAAAGGAGAAAAAAGAAAAAATGATCAAAAAAAGTTTACCAAAAAATAAAGGATAGTATAGTCTTTTATATCTAAGGAAGGAAGGAGAGTCCAATAATCTCAAATATTACATGGAAGTCAAGGGGAATAAGGACTTGGGAAAAGTCAGAGATATCTCATCAGAAGACAGTAATTTTCAGATGCATGAAAGGAATAGCAACCAAGTTACAAGTTATGAGACAATAATTTGAAAGGAACTAGAGGCATTAAGTAAAAAACACCCTATGAAGTCCAGCTATGAAGAACACATGTCCAGAAAGACAGGGCAAAGTTTTTCACTGTCCTTCTGGACATCAATTCTTCATAAGTTTCATAAACTTTCACCAAGCTTTGCAGCGGAATGAAGCCTTTACATATTTGCAGAGAGACAGGTAGGCATCAGTGGGCATGTGGTGTACACCGGAGTAGGCCTGGAGAAAAGAATCAAAGATTCAGGAGAAGGCAGATCATTGTTAAGGTTACATGCCACTTTTAAGTAAATAATATTATAATCTTGGGTACTAAAAAATGATAGGGTTGCTATTCTCTATATTAAATGTCTCACCACTCAACAGTCAAGTCAATAGGTTATCAATTACAACCCTGCTAGAGAACAACTTCTTAATTCAAAGATTTAATATTTCTCATTCTTTTTTCACTTACCACACAGTCTAATCCAACTGAACATTCACTAGACCTTTTTAAAAATTGAGACCAACTAAAGGACATGATACAGGCATCCCCTCTCCTACTCTCCAATTCTCTTAACCCCTGGTGCAAGGACAAAATCTTTTCCTAATAAGGACATGGTTCCTCTTGGAAGAGGAGGGGGAAGTGAAAGTTAGGGTGTAAATGGGGCTTCCTGGAACAAAGCTGAAGGCAGAGAGGGGTGGGAGAGCCTAGAGTCCAGGAGTAATCAGAAATCAATTCAGATCATCTAGATAGTAGGGAATCATTAGAGACCAGACGCAGGAGTCCTGGTCTGCAACCAAGGTTCGGACCTTACACAACGCAATGGCCATGCTGAAGTGTAGTAGCTGCTACATAAAGCAGCTTGCTGACCTCCCCGCACTGGAGTTACTGCCGCCAAAGTCTGTTACATCAGCAGCTGAAATAACTTCTCATCAGCCTCTTTGTTTTATATTATAGAAGGAGAGAACCTTACAAACACTTAAGAATTAAATAATGTTGTGTGGCCAGCTTGTAATAAGTACAAATGTCACTCTAATTCATATTTTCCAAACCATTCCCTCTGAGTTAAGATATTCTGATTTTTTTATTTCTCCTTCTTCTCATGGTTAATAAATTAACACCATTTTTATAGAAAATTTCCAATTCTCACTGGTACCAGTTCACTCCCCCGCAACAATATGATCACAAATAATGGTTTAAGTTATCTCTCTTATCCACTGTCTTTCTAGTAGAGGTAATAAGATTGAAAACTAATATGGAAAGTTCCAGTCTCGGTGCCTACAAAAAAAAAATGTCATCCACTTATATGTAGGCTAATCAGAAATTCAAAGGTACTGGACAATGAACAGCCTTTCTCTTATCTTTCTTTTGTAAGCTTAGTGAGCTACTCTGTCTTCACCCAACAAGCACATGCTTTATTAAGTTAGTTATAGATGACCAAGCTTTTACTTGGACAACAGGGGAAGTAGATTGTGCCTTCTTTCTCTCTGATTTCTGGTCACTCCATAAGATAGCTGATACATGGTCTCACTGGGTGTAGAGATGATTTGTTAAGAGGATTTATTGGCTGAGGTGAGAGGATTGTGTCTGGAACACGAGCTCTCTCTGAGCTGAAACTCAATACAGGGCATATAACCTCTTGACAAGGGTAGTCCACTGAATTTCAGTTAACACAGTGATAACTAAGAAGCAGAGGATAACGTTGCCTTCTGTATCCTTTGCTTGATGTCTTTCCAAAAAAAAAACTCTGAACAGAAAGATACAAAAACAAACTCGTTTAAAAATGCTGTAACTTACACAACTCAGGCTCATAACTAAATAACTTAACTGGCTCCAAACTGGGAAGCAAATGGCAATGAAAAGCAGAAGGACCTTTTGCTGCACTGTGAAGGCAGCCCACTGACAATTCCCAGAGGCAAGTGGCACCGCAAAAGGAACTCTCAACATGAACAAGGAGCTTCCTGCCGCCAATCAATGGGGTACTCTTGGCTGTATGCTGAGTGAATGCCACTTATTAACTGGGCTGCATTAAAACCAGCAGGTCCATTTATGACCAGCAACCCACTTTATTTTCCAGGAGATCTTGGGAGTAGCATGCCCTTCTATGGCACAATGAATCTTACTTGTCATATTGGACACAGAACTTGTCCGACTTGGAACCACTTGGTACTTAAAGCAAATAAAGGATTAGAACATCCAGGTGTAGGAGATTAAGGACTTAACAGGCAGATGGAGGAGAAGAGCATAATCTGGTCATCCTCCAGCCTTTATTATAAGGGAAAGTTCCCCCGGGATCCCAGCAGAAAGAACAAACTTAAATGAACAAAATTTAGCAATTCTGTTGACAAAAGGGTATTTGAATAGACTTTTAAAAAATATGAGTTTGTAAGCCAAAAACCTGATTACCTTTCATAACAAATAAATAAATCTCTACCCAAGAGAAAGAGAACTAAGTAACAAAAATATGCCTTGCCCTCCACAGGTCATCATCTAAAAATGTGAACAACACAACTTCATGAGTCTAGTTTGGACAGATGCGGCTTGAATTGTATAGTGTGTGGATGTCCAGTAAGTGCTGTGTTATGGGGCTCCTTTGATCTGCTGAATTCAGTCATAAGATTGACTTGTAAAAATCATCACTGTCATCATATTGTTCTGCTGATTAGCCTCTTCCGAGTGGTCCAAGCACCGAGGGGCCAAACAGACAAATCTCCCACCCTGGATTTGGAAACTTCTCAATAAGGTATAACTTTTTCAACATACTCCTTCCCTCCTCATTTCAAGACCCTCCATGTGGGCCAGAGAGAGCAGTAAGGCTGTCCCCTTACACAGTATGATCATTCTCATTTCTGACCACCTGAGACTGCTATCTATGCCTTATAATTGGGAAAACTCAAGTGCCTTTTACTCCTGCCTTTACACACCCACCATATTTATGCCCACCATAGTAGCTCAATTTTTTAAGAGACAGGGTCTTGCTATGTTTGTTGCTCAGGCTGGATTAGAACTCCTGGGTTCAAGCGATCCTCCTGCCTAAGCCTCTCAAGTACCAGATCAATTTTTATCGGACCCCAGAGCCTATGTGTTTCTTCCTTCTTGAAGCTCCTTTATTAGTACTGTTTTCTCCACAACACTAATATTTTGGTCCTTTTCCTTCCCATTTAAGGGTCATGACCAACACTCCTATCACAAAAAACAGGTTAACAGGAGAAAAACATAACAAATTTATTTGATCATAGTTTACACGACACAAGAGCCTTCAGAAGGAAGCCTCAATGATATGGCAAAAAAAATCCATTTTTATGCTTAGGTTCAATGATGTATGGACACCTATGTAGAAATACGATTCCACATAAAAAAGTATGATCTAATTAATGTTAGTAGACTGAGGTGGGGAAACCCAGCAAGGCCTGTCTGTTCAAATTCTTCTTGGCCACTTTGTGCAGCATTTCTTCCTCCTGGGTACCGGGCAGGACCCTTTCTAGTATTTAGGTCTTTTGACCTACATGCAAGCAAGATAGGTAAGATAATTTCTTCGTGGCCAGTTATTTCACAGAAAGGCAGGGGAAAGTTAGAGAAATTGTTTTTAGGTGTTATGGCTGGCTTTGAAGAAAAAGAGAGGTTCTGGTACCTATGCCCTGCCATGGGGAAGAGGTTCCTGTAGAAGCCAACTGTAGTTTCAGTGGCTAGCCTTGGGGGAGTAGGAGAAGTGAGAGACAGGAGGGAAGGAGAAGGTCAGAGAGAAACTTTTATTTCTGAAACTGCTTCAGAGGCCTTCATTTTGGAGATTGTTTTCTGAGCCCTAACAACTCTTTGGACATTTAATGAAACAAAATACAAGGCTGCCAATGAGGATGTTTTATCTCTCTCAGAAGACTTTCTTCCCCTCGTTGTTTAATTATGGCAATTTCAAACATATATAGAGTTAGTGATAATAGTATAACCAAGTCTCATTTAACCATCATTTTCCATTAAAAATTATGGATGTATGCGCAATTGTCTTAGTGGACTTTACATTCTCTAAGGAAAAGTATAAAATTGTTTTCAAATTTTTTTGCTGGTTTTGTCCCTAAACACAGACTAGTGCTAAGCATGTACTAAAAACTCAGCACTTGGTTGTGGAAATGAATTGAACTTCAGTTCACCAAAGTTCTGAGCATTCCATGAAGTATTCAGCTTCAACCAATCAATTCTTGGATACACAACCCATGAAACTTTTCAGTGTTTTTAAAGAAACATTAACAAATAATATTAAAGAATAAGTCCCCTGAGAAAGTGTATGGATATAAAATAATTCTAACTTTACTCTTGTACCATCACTGAATACTTAATCAGCAAGCCAATTTTCTTTTGACACCAAGACTGGAAAATCATCTCCAATATACAGCCTGGCACAGGAGAGAGGGACTAGAATTTCACAGGAGAGAGGAGAGCTAGCTCTATTCTCACTAGAAACGACCTAAAACAAGTCGCTTATCCTCTCTCAGCCCTTATCTCTAAAATAAAAATAGTTATACTTTTCCCAGTGACCCCATAATGCTATTGTGAGAATGATTTTTTAAAATTTGTACAATTGCTTTCTGAAATACAAAGCACCTAAATGTTATATTGCCTTTATGGGACACCCTGACCTTTTTAAAAGAGGGCCTATAATACTATGGGAGGAAAAATATCTGAAATACATATAACAAGCAAAATGTCTAATGAGCAACGCAGGCAACACACATCCAAGGAGAAGGAAGTGTCCACTGAGTGCGGAGGTATTAAGCAAAGGCTACATGATAGAAGTGGACATAAAGTTGGGTCTTAAAGGACAAACAGAACTTGGACAAGGAAAAGGAAGAAACAAAGCCATTTCAGGACATACATATATTACATCCTAAAAAAAAAGAATGATAGAAAGATTGGAGTAGTTGCCTCAGGCTAAATGATGAAGGACCTCAAATAAAGGCTGAGTGTTTTGACTTTAAAGGAAACACTGGCAAAATCTGAGGAGCTCAATATAAGCAAATTAGCATCCCCCAACAAGTAATTGACTTATAATAGATTTCAAGGTGAGAGAAAATAGGAAATTACCATTATCAAGACCAGACACAATCAGAGCCGTAAGTAAACAGTAAAAAAGACTAAAGAAAAATATAAATGGGAAGCACGTAGAAGATGAGACTAAGAATGAGTAAATAGGGTCCCTTGATAAAAATTATCTGAAAGCATTAGGATTCTTTCCTCAGACTGCAAAGCTCATATAACTGAAATCTACCCATCTCATCTTGAAAAAGGTAATCTTTGACCTCTGTATCTGTCTCTGTTCCTCTGCAATGCCAATTTCCTTCCATATTTAGGTCCTTGGTTTTTGTCCATCTCTAACGTATTTCCCCTGATCTCTGCATGCCTCGTTCGTTTTTGTCATTCAGATCTCCAGGTGACAGTTCTTCCTAGAGCACCTGGTCTAATGCAGTTTCTAAGACTTCTGCTCTCATATTTTTTTAAATTTTAATTATTTCTTTAGAACTTACTATATTCTAATCTTTTTCTCATTTATTTATCCGGATTTTCTCCCCCACTGGCTCTGACCCCTAGAGTAGAATTCCTGGGACTATAGGAACCTTGAGACTTATTCGGCACTGTCCAACCCCAGCACCCAGAAGGGTGCCTGGCATGGATTAAGTTGCTCAATAACCACTCACCAAATGGATAAAATAAATAAGTCAGTACAGCAGTCCTTCAGAGAGAAAGTGTTTCTGTTTTCTTCAGATCTAATTGGGTCCTATGCCTTCTTCAGGCTGGGAATTCCATTTCCCTTAAATGCTGTGGGTGATTCCCAGATCTTTTCAATTCTGTCTCTTTTCTACTTAACTAGCTCTACTTGGTGTCTGTTATTTTTAAATAAGAGCTTTAAATAGACAACTTTGTGAACCTAATAAATCACAGTAGACTAGCTATCATCCCATATTGCAGGGACTGAAACTCAAGAAGTCCCACAACATAGTCACTCAATGAGCAAGGAGGCCTTGACAGAATGGACATGAGCACATGATAATGGGTATTAAACACAGGTCAAACGACAACTAATCCAAACCTTTATCCAATATACAAAATGGCCTCTACTTTTTTCTCCACCACCATTAAAAAAAAAAAAAAAAAAAAAAAAGGAGACCTTCTACTTCTAATTCTCACACATCATGTCACAATGTCTAATATACGCACCAGAAAAACAATTATTTGGTTCTCTTTATTGTTCTGCTTACAATGGGTCTCACTCTACCCCCCCAAGACATAGAAAGAGGGGGTTAAATGAAAGAAAAAAACAAACAAAGAAACAACAACCAAAAACAAAACACAGAAATTCATCCTGGTATTTATGGAGCTAGACTGACTTCATCCCTTTGTAAGCCTTATATTACTAAAGTTTACAACCAAACCAAAAGTGTCTTTTAATAAATATAAGCTCAGAGAACCATGGTATCTGTTTCTAATTATTATATTTGTAATGTTGTTGAAAAATGCCAGGATCAAAAGATATTTAAGCTTGAACCAAACTTTGTCTCTAGGTACTAGACAATTTTCACTTTATTATTTTATTGAATTATTACTTGGTATAAATTTGACTATAGACCTTATTTTTAAACATATAATGAGAATTGATTTGCTGCTTCTAGAGGGCTGAGAAGAATGATTTTTTAACAGATCATTCAAAGAATATTAAGAATCTAATTCTCATAAGGTAATTCCAGTGGTGTGTGCAATGATTATTTATAACTAAATGCAGAAATAACATGTAGTAGCTAGTTTTATAATGACAGTTTTAAGAAAACCTTTTGAAAATCAAGACAGCTAAAATTAACTATAAATTGTCCACTAGATCATATGAGTAAAATTTAGTGTCCAAAGTTTGTTTTCCTCTATATTCCAACCCCACTAACAACAGAATAATTAGATTCTATGTAATATTATGTAAAGAATAATAAAATTGAAAAGACTACAAATGTCTGACATTTGCTGTATAGTTCCTTCTTCCCACATTCTCTCAAATGAAAAACGTATTTGTTTTCTAAGAATTGAAACTGAAATCACCACAGCACAAAAGTTAAATTTTAGATAAAAAACATATTCGTTTTTGTTTGTCGCTTATAACACCAATATTTTGTTCACATATTATATACAGACTGAAGTAAAGAAAAATCAGTCTTTGAAATTAAAATGGACAGAGTTCACACAGAAATTCTAGTTGTTCAAAAACTGGAAAGCCCTAAAAACTAGACCAATTCCAATGAACTATCAAAGTCTGCAGACAACATAATTGAAGAAAAAAATAATTTTAAATTGTTATCCACTTGTCATGTATTATATGAAACAGTATAGCCTTGTCAGAAACATCATGAAACTGATTAGAAGGAAAGGGTTCTCACATTTATCTGTCTGCTCAATGTACGCTAAATAATTAATAAAGAAGTATGCAAAACAAGAAATCAGAAATGTATTTTTTCAGATTCAGCAAACCAAAGTGAGTGCTACTTGAGTACATAAGCAAAGAGCTGGCATCTCTTCCACTGCTCCTTTCAGCATCTGTCTTCCTCATTCCCCTTAGACAAAACAAAGTCCGAAGTAAGAAAAAATCATGCATTGAACAAACAATGCTTATTTCTCCTGACCGCTCATTATTTTTCAATCAGTTACTGAAAGGGAATTGAACTAATTTATGGAAGTATTTCTCAAAAGAAACAATGAAGGGTACTGTGGCAGCTCCCACCACCCTACATAAAAGCAGGTATGACTGAGCAGAATAAAAAGAGGCTTGTCACATGTTTACATTAATTATTCTGTTAACTAGCAGCACTCTTTTGTTCATCTGTTAAAATTTATTTACACAACCATAAGTTTCATCAATGAATCAACAACAACTATTTAAAGTCAAAGTAGAGCAGACATTTTGTACTAAAAGCAAATCACCATCAGGAACCAGAGAGAAGTCACCTTCACAGGGTTCTAAGCTTTAAGAAAACAATAATAATTGACTATAATAATATGAGGGCCTTTCCAACACATTTGGGGTACTCTGTTTGCAACAAAGAGAATCGTGAAGATTAAAAAGCAGCAGCAAAGATGCTTTGTTAATAGCCTATCAAATAAAAGGTATTTTGCCAGTGTAAAAATAAGCCACAATGACCATGTTAGGTAAATCCTGTTGCCGTAACTAAAATAAGTCTATCTAGTTGTGGCTAACTTCAGAAGTCACTGATACAGCTAAAGACCAAACTCATAAAAATCATACTATTTTACTAAAGACAAAAAGTGGGAGATAATATTGCTCCACCACTAAATAAGAACAACTTCAACTCTGCATGAAGGTAAGAAACATTTACTTAGCACACATTCAAATATTAATACAAATAAAAGATGACAAACATGAAAGTATCCAGCCTAGTATCCCACACACAGTAGATACCCAATAGATCATCTTTCCTTCCTTCCTGTCTAGTCGCTTTAGTCAGTGATTCACTGTCTTACAGCCCGGTTTATGTCTTCTCTCTCCAACTAGATTGAAAAATAAAAACTGCTTCATTCATTGGTAGATATATATTTTTTAAATTCTGCCATATGTCTTATATGTGCTATCCACAAATAGTATGTGCTCATAGGTAGTATTGCTTGAAAGCTTAAGACACAACATGATGTATAACAATGCTTTTGGCTGCACAGGAGAATAGTCATCTAAAAATTCTTTAAATAATAGTTTTATTATTATTATTTTGAGAATAGGACCCAGGCTCCTTGAATGCCTTCTTCTGTCACCCTCAGTTTGTCAGCTATTTCCTTCCTCGCAATTACAAAATGACCACAATGGCACCAAGAGCCATGTTCTCATACAGCAACACTCTCTTTATTATCAGGGAGGAACATCTTTCCCAGAAGTTTCCTGGCAGACTTTCCTTCCTAACTAATTGACCAGAACTGTGTCACATATAGCCATCCTTACCTACAAAGAAGCTGGGAAAGCAAGTAAGCTGGTTGGAACTCCTGCCACTATGGAAGAAAGCTAGGAGAATAACTAATAAATAGACAACAAACAATATCCACAACACTGCTATGCAAGATCATGAGCAGAGTCACTTACAGTGCTTATGCAGGAAGTTACCTCTATATGATATATCTAGAGAAAAAAAATCCTGCTGCTTGCCTTTCTAAAGTGGGTCTCTATATGGATGAATGCAGATCAGCAAAAAAACTGGAAGAGTTCTGAGAGCTATGACAGAGGAGGGACATCCCCTCTTTTTACTCTTTGCATGGATGGTTCATGAGTATGTTCTTCTTACACAGGCCACTGTGCCTGAAGATCAATCTTTTAGAGGCTTTTTATTCAAGTAAAAACGGTCACTTGGTTTAAGCCCCAATCTTTTCAGATCCAAAGCCAGTGGAATCTCTGGAGTATAACAATCTTTCTACTGCCAAAATATCAATATAATATACATTAATATAACCCTTTTAAAAGGAGACAAAAACAGAAAATCTCATGCCTGTCAATTCTTACATTTTTTTTCAAACCAATGGAAAATGTTAAGAAGAAAATGCATTGCAAAAGTTGTGTTTGTTTCTCCATGTATTGGGGGAGAAAAAGGCACTTTCTGCTATATTATCACATTCCAATTTCTGGCCAAACCCCTGTAGTTTTCATCACGCATCATTTTTGTGATTAATGATGTGCACCCAGTTAATGGAAAACAGCAGATTAGGTTTCCACTAATAGTTTTGCAAGTTACGTACGTCTGCCTGCCTCATTTAGTAACAACCTCACTGTTCAGTAAGAAAGTAATGGATTTAATCCCAAAGCAGAACTTAGTTTTATGAATACAAGACAGGTCAGATTTCCAAGTGGAGAAAATTACGCTTTTAGAGGGATGCTGATCTTCGGCTGAAATTTAACATGGAGATGACACCTGAGGATTTGCGGGGTTTTCCCTATTTACTTCTATTTAGCAATCAATTTAAGAATCTACAGTACTTATTTGTGGCCTATAAAATACATAGAATAGCATCTTTCAACCATAGCAAATAAAACAAATTTAATACGATAATTTCTATAATTAGTATACTAAGCTGAAAAGGCATCGATTGTTCTGAACACATAGGTGAAAAACAGTTTGTTCCTTATATGTTAGTGGATCACTGCAATGATTATGTCAAAAAGCAAAATTTACATTTGCTGGCTGTAAGTAAGTGTGATTTAAGAAAAATACACAGTACAGTGGAAAGCATCTAGGAATAGAGGAATCGACAGAAAAGAATTCTAGTCTCATTTATACTTCAAATTACTTTAGAAACTAAACCATCTTTTGTTTTTGCTTTCCTCACTGCATTTTATATTTACCTCTCTTATGTCATTTAACCATCACTATGGTATTTCAAGTTATATCTATGTATATCTCACATTTCCCATCTGGACTAGCCTCCTTAAGAGCAGAGAAAACATCTGATTCACATTTTTATGTTCTACAGTGCAAAGCTAGACTGCGAACTTCATGAGAAAAGGGACTTTGCCTGTGTATCCCCAGGAATTAGCATGATGTGACCTCACAGTATGTGTCTAATAGTAGATGTTACAATAAATAAAAAACTTGAAAAGAATGTCATGCTTTCAAAATAAAAGAAAATGGGGATATTCTTTAAGAACCTGATGAAATCTCAAAACTGGCCTCCAATATCTGGTATTTAAAGCAGTTGAGTTTCTCTTTAAATATTGACACATCGGCACCTAAAACATCCATCAAAAAATTCCACCATGTTTTGCCAGCAAACCAGCACTTACCAAACACTTGACAGGTATTTATTTGACTTTGAAAGCTACCAAAATGTATGGGAGATTTAATGTTTTTCATGTTACTTTCCAAGAGAAAGAAGGCATACAAATATAGTTTATGTTATGTTGGTTGTTTCTAATAACGAATGTACAGATACAACTAATAATCTAAATGATTAAATTGATGAAAACATCAAGTAATTTACTGAGCACTAAGCACATGAATAAAAAGTACTCTGTTGTTTGCTGTCATTGATTAAATTTTGTAGGTTAAGGAAAAAGACGTGAGAGCAAAATAATCACTTAAGAAATTATCTATGGCTCAAATTTTAATCTACAACAATGAGACATTTACCCATAGGTTCCATATATTTATTTAGTCATCATTTTCTCTGACAAAACATCTCCAAAATGATGTCATTGGCCAGGCTGAAACTCACCCAGGCACTTTTTGTACTTCTTGCTTAAATATACCACAAGCACATATAACGAAGGGAGTTTTGTCATACAAAATGAGACTGAACAAAGAATTACTAATCCAGTTCAAATTACTGTAACTTAACGGTAGAATTAACACCACAGTAATCTGTGCCATGAGAAAATGTTATTAACATCAATGATTCAAAGATAGATCTTTAACAACTTAGAAAAAATAACTACATGTATGTTATTTCTTAGTTACGAGGAAAAAGAAATATGTCATAGATATATTACTCGCTGGATTTATCAACAGTTATTCTATGTTGTTGTTGTTTTAAAGCACAACTGACAGTCTGATTCCTTAAAGAACTATCTACACAGGAAACAAGTTGTGAACAGGGTTGAATACAGGCAATCTGACTTCAAAACCCATATTTTTAAGGAGTGTGCTAGATTGATTTTTATTGGGGGTTTTAATTTTTTTGTGGAGGCTGACTGTTGAATCAGAACTTCCTTCCAATGCTACGTTAAGCTCCTATGACAGATTCGCATGAAATCAGTACAACAATAATGCATTGTGAGAGTGACCTGGCAGATGACAGCCGTCAACCCACTTTTGTCAGAGTTGAGCCCACTGATCTTGCAACAAGTGCTCTAGCCTTAGTTTCACACACTCCCATCCGCCTACCTATCATATCATAGATGCAGCCCTCCTGGGGCTGTGGACCCTGAAAAAGCAGATGGCTCTCCCTGACTGAAGAGAAACATCCTTATGCTCTGGAATAATAGAATCAACTAGTACCTAATGAAAATCCATTGAAAACTCAATAAACATATAACCTTGAACTGAAAATCTTACCTGTGCAACCATGCCTACAATGTAGGAGGCTTTAATGAAACAGAAAACTCAACTCAAGACAAAGCAATTAAAGCAAAGCATTTCTTTTTTCCCCTTCAAGAATAAAGAAAAACCTAACTTAAAGAAATAATTCATATTTAAAAGGCAGAAATAAAACTATTAGTTTATATACTGTTTGCTGACCATCATAAAATATAATTTTACATAAATGTATTCTCATTAGGCTTTATAATAAACTACAAATAAGCAAGTCCTTTAAAAGTTTAAATCTCAAGGTCTAACACGAAATTGACCTTTTAAAGAAATAACAATATCCAGGGACTGAACCTCATAGTGAGGGTTACTGAACAAACTCTCCAAACTAGTAAATGAACCTTTTGTTTGTTAAGAGCATATAAACTCAGTCATAGAAACATAAAGTAGGTACTGACACTATTGATTGTCTGATTTAATCATAATTCAATGAATCATTTCTAAAATAAACATCCAAAGCTTTGTGAATAACTTATCCTTTTTGGCTTATTTTTATATGTCATTTAATTGACAAAATTTAATTAATTATTCAATTAATCAAAATTAAAATAATTAATGAAAATGCCTCCCCCTTAACATAGTTCATGAAACTCTATATCACGTTTATTTCCCAAATGTTACTTTCAAAAAGTCGGTAAATCAGTCCAGTCTGAAGATTACAATAAACTCAAAAAGGCTATTTCTTCCTGAACAAAGCTGTAGAAAAGAATCTGTCCATAAGCAGCTCTTTATCAAACCACCAACAAATTGCGGACCTAAACTTGATTTTTTTAACATGTAGAAATATTTTCTCTAGTTTGAAGGTTTTGTGCCAATGTCTCCAAACACTTCCTCATCAACAGGGTGGGGTAGAAAGAGGGGCAATCTCTCATTGCCATGGGATGCATATTTATATCTACGTATGACACTTCCCCAACAATGGGGGTGGGGGAGGCAAGAGGGCAATCTCTCATTACCATGAGGTGCATATTTACATCTATGTATTACACATATAGTGAGATCTGATGACATCAAAACATACACCAGAAAAGTACAGGTGATTACCTGATATTCATTGGGCCAAAAGGTGCTCACTGCCAGCTCAGCCCGAAGCCAATCTCTACCCGTGAATCCAGTCACATTCCAAATTGGATTGGCAAGAGGTCCTTTATTCACCCTAACTAATATGTTCAAAGTGCCAGGATTCAGTCCTTTCTGGCTATATAATAGGTAACTGAAATCAATGCAGTGAGTGTCGTTCTCCTTCATTGTAGGCAGCTGAAGTCTGGCTTTCTCTCCAGGGTCGTGATCTGAAGAGTCCACTATCATATAGGAACCTGAAATGACATTACAAATAATAACGCTAAAGAGATATATAAGCAAAGGGAACATACAACAATAAAAATATGCCAATCCATTCTGAACATTAAATTTAAGTTAAAAAGACTGTTTTCCAGAACACAGCCATAGAAATACATCAATCAAATAAGTAGATGAACTGAATTTTTACTAGGTAACAGACAGTGTTCAAAGTACACATTATGTATTAATTCATTTCGTCTCCACAACAACCTGTTATTATCTTATTTTACAAATTAGGAAATTGAGGCACAATTAGTAACACTCAAAGCTGGGTTCAAATCCAGATCTCACTCTAAATCTCTGGTATTACTGGACACAAGTCTATATATATATATATATATATATATATATATATATATATATATACACACACACACACACACACACACACAAAAGCGATACATCATTGGCCTGGTTTACATAAAGGGTACACCTTTCTTTTTCACTATCCAGAATATTATTGCAGGGAGATGTGCTTAGAGTGCAATGGAACCATTTCTAATTTCATATTGGAAGATCATCATTTATACAAGTTATGTGATCATTTGTAACACACTAACTTTGAACCTCAGTTCAGGGAATGAGGACACTTTGTAGTGTCAGTATGAGGGCTAAAGTTAAAAATGCCTAGAGCTGAGGATCAGGACACAGCAGATTTCCCCAGTTGGAGTCTCTCACCCACTAAGGTGTCAGCTAATCACCACTGCTACTGGCCCCAGTTCTGTAAAAGTCCCTAAACTCTTATAGAGCTACAAGAAACCCAGTTTAAAATCACCAATCTACTCCATTCCCTTTGACTTAGTAAGTGTTCATTGGTTATCTATCATGCGGAGGCACAAGACATCAAGAGTCCCACTCTCATAGCTCACATATAGACTTTCCATTGCAGACAAAGGCCACACAGGGACTAAGTACAAAAATGAGACTTGAACAACGGGCTGCTGCTTTTAGTCCCGGAAAACTCCAGTAAAACAACCAATTGTTCTCATGTCATTGTGGATTTTAACAAAGACACATATCACAAAAATGCAAATATGCCTATTTATTACACAGAAGATGGAACACAAATTTTATCGTAAAATATCTTTTTTCTTTGCTGGCATGTAATTTTAACCAAAATATATCAGATGTAGTGTTACAGAACTCAGTGTTATAAGAGTTGCACTTGACCCTTTCTTCCTGACAACATGTAAAAGTAATCAATCTTCTGCATTCTCTCCCCAAAATTTGTACCCATGACACATTAAACACTCAATAACTACTAGTCTAACTTGTTCAGTTAACCCTCAACAACAGATGCAAATCATGGCAGAGAGGATGGTGTCAACTATCTGAGAAGCCAAATTTCAAATGTGACCAATTGCCACTGAGTGGTAGGTGCCCTCTGGTTGAGAGCTTTTGGGAAGATTTCTGTAACACTTCAGTATAATCGAAGTACAGAATAAACAGATCATAGTGATAGTGGCTGATATTATTGTTCACTTCTTTTTCCTAGTTATCATCTTCTCTTATAAGCTAGGATTCTTTTTTTTTTTCTCTTTCTTTCTTTCTGAGTCTCACAGATGGCACATTAATAGAATAAACTGTCCGTGTGTATTTTGGAGAAATTGTGTCTTTATTGTTAAACAGGATATCCAATTTATAGAAGCAGGATGTTTCTATTCTTTATTATATTCACATTCTGAAGTCAATGGTTGATTTGGCAAGGTGTCTTTCAGATTCGCCACTGCATAGCAGACCAATTATTCCTTTCAACGAGGACCAGCCCTGAGATCTTGGATAAGTTACTTAGTGTTTGTTACTGGGCCTCAGCATCTTCACAAACCTGTAGCCTATTTCTCCACTACTATAACAGTTCCACCCCCCGCCCCCAGTGGAATATTATGGCAGTAGTGCATTTAAATTATTTTTAGAGGTCTGTATCAATTATGGCTTCTGAATGTCAACTTTAAAGTAGTAATCTCTAAATGATTTATTGGCTTTCTAATAGTCATTTTCTCCTATTTATAAAATAAACTTTGGAGTAAAAATACGCTTTCTGTCACATTTTAATTATACAGCATAATATTTACTATAAAGACCATTTAAGAATTTTCAGTCAGTTGTACTCTTAAGATACAATAATTATTTTTCTTACTAAGGAAACAGGATGGGTAAAGTATATTCATTTGTAGGCATTATCAATTTGATCACTAGGAAAACAAAAGTCACAAAATAAAAGCTTTTCTACACTATTTCAGCATTTCAAGCAAGTTAAATAATAAAGAAAAATAGTGTTGATAATTTGTCTCTATAGAATGTTTCTGCTAAATGGCCCTCTTTCAATAATGCCTAATTACTGCCAAATTCTCCAAGTGCTCTGGAATAATAATGCATTTATTGCACAGTTCCAGAAAGGAAGAAGCAAGCACTAGCACCAAAAAGCCATCTAAATCCTTCTGCCTACTGACTTGATATAATGGCAATTTACCCAGTATGCACTAGGGAGGGAGCTGCCTGTCTGAAGCAAGATTCCTTCCATCATCCCAAACACGGAAGTTACTGTGCTATTCTTATCAACATCTAAAAATTACTTCTGTAGTCTCTCAGGATAACTGGCTCCCAATCCTTACACTTGGGAAATTATAAAATATGTACTCCTCTCATACTTTATAAGTTAAGCTTATTTACAATTGTTCTGTTACCAACTAACTAATTCCTCAGATTTCTAACAAGAGTTTAGTTATCTCAAGGCTTAATAAAACATCTACGTTCCCACACATACAATGTACTAGCTTTTAATTAAAACTTCTTTAAAGTGGCCTTACAAATATTCCTTACAGTCTCATGATCAATAGAGTTCTCAAATATATCATTCAAGACAGAGAAAACTATATAAGCTTTTTGTTTGTTTGTTTTAAGTGCAACCTTTGTAGACAGCAATTTGACATCAAAGACCTTTAAGAGATATTCATGAATAAAACACCAACAGCAATTGCAACAAAACCCAAAATTGACAAATGGGATCTAATTAAACTAAAGAGCTTCTGCACAGCAAAAGAAACTACCATCAGAGTGAACAGGCAACCTACAGAATGGGAAAAAATTTTTACAATCTATCCATTTGACAAGGGACTAATATTCAGAATCTACAAGGAACTTAAACAAATTTACAAGAAAAAAACAAACCCATCAAAAAGTGGGTGAAAGATATGAACAGACACTTTTCAAAAGAAGACATTTATGCAGACAACAAACATGAAAAAAAGGTCATCATCACTGGTCATTAGAGAAATGCAAATCAAAACCACAATGAGATACCATCTCACGCCAGTTAGAATGATGATCATTAAAAAGTCAAGAAAAAACAGATGCTGGAGAGGATATGGAGAAATAGGAATGTTTTTACACTGTTGGTGGGAGTGTAAATTAGTTCAACCATTGTGGAAGACAGTGTGGTGATTCCTCAAGGATCTAGAACTAGAAATACCATTTGACCTGGCAATCCCATTACTACGTATATACCCAAAGATTATGAATCATTCTGCTACAAAGACACAGGCACACGTATGTTTACTGCAGCACTATTCACAATAGCAAAGACTTGGAACCAACCCAAATGCCCATCAATGGTAGACTGGATAAAGAAAATGTGGCACATATACACCATGGAATACTGTGCAGCCATAAAAAAGGATGAGTTCATGTCCTTTGCAGGGACATGGATGAAGCTGAAAACCATAATTCTCAGCAAACTATCACAAGAACAGAAAACCAAACACCACATTTTCTCACTCATAAGTGGGAATTGAACAATGAGAACACATGGACACAGAGAGGGGAACATAACACACCAGGGCCTGTTGGGAGGCAAGGGGAGGGAGAGCATAAGGAGAAATACCTAATGTAGATGACGGGTTGATGAGTGCAGGAAACCACCATGGCACATGTATACTTATGTAACGAACCTGCACATTCTGCATATGTATCTCAGAACTTAAAGTATATTTAAAAAAAAGAGATACATACTTTCTGATCTGGGAATTCCATGTCTACAAATGTATACTAGATAAACCATCAGGTATGTATAAAAGATACAGCTTTAAAAGATGCCTAACTCATTACACTATTTAAAACGGAGAAAAATTAAGTATTCTCAATATTCAATAATCAGTAATTTGCAAAATTATGGCAAATCAATTTAATGAACAATAATGCAGTCATTAAGAATAATATTATTTTAAAACATTTTATGGAAGGTATTTACAATATGTTAAGTAAAATATGCAGGTTATAAAATATTAAACCCATTTATGAAAAATACACATTTGTGTTAAATAATTATATCTCTGTAAATGTGTGTATATTCACATATGCACACACATACACTTGTACATATGACTGGAAAAATATGTAGAAAAATCTTAACGGTATATTATCTGGTGGGCTATAATTGTCTTCTAGGTTTTCAAAATAGTTTTTGCATATGTACAGTTTCTGAGAGTTCTATAATGAATAGGCACTAGATTTGCACTTTTTTTTTTTTTTTTTTTTTTTTTTTGAGACAGAGTCTCGCTCTGTCGCCCAGGCTGGAGTGCAGTGGCGCAGTCTCAGCTCACTGCAAGCTCCGCCTCCCGGGTTCACGCCATTCTCCTGCCTCAGCCTCTCCGAGTAGCTGGGACTACAGGCGCTCGCCACCACGCCTGGCTAATTTTTTTTTTTTTTTTGTATTTGTAGTAGAGACGGGGTTTCACCGTGGTCTCGATCTCCTGACCTCGTGATCTGCCCGCCTCGGCCTCCCAAAGTGCTGGGATTACAAGCGTGAGCCACCGTGCCCGGCCCCGATTTGCACTTTTTTATTAAAACAGAGACTACATGAATACTATCTTACTAGAGGAAAATCAAATGAATAATGATAAATACTTAGTAAATAAACAAAAGCGGGATTTTTTAATCTTTTAAAAATAAATCCTATTTGTATTTATAGGATCCTATAAATAATTAAATATTTCAAAAAACACAATACAAAAATTGAGTACTTCTTATTCCAATTCATTAAAAAAGAGAAAGGCAGAGAAGACTTAAAACAAATGACAGTTTTTACTAAAAAGAATGGCCATGGAAAATAACATAATCTACTATATAGATGAATATGTAATGCCCTATGGATTTTATGCATTAATTATTTTTTATCTTTAAGCTACACTTCTATGAATAAGATATTTACATGGGAAACTGGATTAATAGCAAAGAAAATAATTAATGATAAATAGATTTCCATACTTTCTTCTAAAACTCCTTTATATATGTATGTGTTGGTATACTTTAGTACACTAACATAGCATTTGTATTGTCAGTTCTTATTCAAAATCTGTTGAATGTGCCCTATAAACTAAAAGCAAAATTTCAATTTCTTTGCTTAGTATTCACAACTTTCCATGATCTTATCCCAAAGTAACTGGTCATTTTACCTCCCACTTCTCTTCACAAACCACCTTCTCCAGTCTGACAGACCCCTCACTATTTTCTCAACACATCATGCCAGTTTTCTTTCCTCAAACTGTCTCACAGTTTCTAAATGTCTGATTCCGGCCCCCAATTATATACTGCTTTTGTGCCAATTTTAATTTACTGGGATATCATTTGTCAACCTCAGAAGGGCAGTTATGTTCTCTTAGCACCTGACTTATTCAGAGTCCAATCAGAAGAGAGAAGCCACATAGTGAATTTAACAGTGAAAATGTAATATAAAGAATTACTACCTATAAGAAGGTAGAAACTTTAAAGCTGTGAAGAAAACCTTAAAGAATAATCAAAGTACCCAAGAAAGAAACCAACATAGACAGGGGAGGTTGCTGAGAATCAGATTTCCTTAGGGAAGGTACAGTTGCTGCTCACAGGATGGTAAAGTCTGCTGGGTCACTCAGGCCAGAGCCGGTCCTGCTCTAGGGAAGCAAGGGAAACAGGACACATTCTCCCTGCAGGAGAGTGGCATGAGGCCTGGGGTATGTGTGTGCCACAGCAAGGCAGTCACCAGTCCAGGTTTGGTGCTACAAGCTCACTGAGGGACTACGTCTGCTACATGCACACAGCTCTGTCCACTGTGCAGTACCACTAAGAAAAAACAAACTTAGGATCACAATTCAACCAAGAATAGATGATCCTTCTTTCTTAAGTGTCTCTCCAGTGCCCTCTACTGACAAAGCTTAACACTGTGCCAGCTGTAAAGCAGAACCGCTTAAAGGGTCAAGTGCTACTATCACAGAGCAGGTAATAAAGGACAAATTTTAAGCTCCGGGGCAATAAATTGATAACTAGCACCCTATCTAACAAAGGCTTTGCATACAGTAGAAGTCTAATAAATACCTGTTACTTGATTAGTTAGATTACCAATTGAATGAGGAGACAAAGACACTAGTTAATAACATGAACAATTGAGGCAGCACTAGCTCTAACTATATGTGAGATAAATTACCAGAAAATGTCAAAACAACAACAAAAAGAAAACCAAATGAAACTAGTTTATGCTGCTTCCAAACATAAGGATTTAATGAAAGAGTGTAATGTTTGGAAGTACATATTTAATGTATTTGTCAGAGTCACGCTGGTATATATAAGAAACCTTCTATTAGAACAAAGGTTCTCGAATGTTTTAGTCTCAGGACCCCTTTATACTTGTGATATTAAGGATATCAAGCAGCTTTTGTTTCTGAGTTATGTCAATATTGGCCATATTAGAAATTAAAATGGAAAAATTTCAAAAATAATAACTTAAGATTGGCAATGATCTCATAATTTACTATCATATTTTCATGAAAAATAACCATTTCCCAAAATAAACAAAAAGACAGTAAGAAGTAATAAGCATTGTTTTACTTTTTACAAATCTCTTTAGTACCTGTCTCAATAGAAGACAATTAGATTCTCATTTTTACTTCATCTTTCAATCTGTTGTATTATCATACATCATGTAACCTCTGAGAAATTCTTCTATTTATTCATGAGAAAATGAAAGAGAAAAAAGGAAAACTATATCTCAGTGTTATTGATAAACAATTTTGACCTCACGGATCACCTGAAAGAGTATGAGGGTCTACAGAGATCTTTGGATCACATGTAGAGAACCCTATATTTTAATATACATAAATCTTTTTATCGCTCTGCTCTAATGAGAACATTATTAGTGCTTTTATTTATGTCGAGTCTACTTCACTCATTCAGTCTCTGCAGGGTATAAAGATGTACTCTATAAAATCAGTTAGAAAACAAAATCCTTCACCAGAGTGTTGGATGTCTGAAGAATGAAGATGAAAAAAGTTGAAATTTTCTACCCTAGTACAAAGGATATATTAGTCAGGGTTCTCCAGAAAAAAGGAATATATAGATAAACACACACACACACACACACACACACACACACACACACACACAAAATATTATAAGGAATAGGCTCATATGATTGTGGAAGCTGAGAAGTCCAGACTCAGGACAGGAGAGCTGATGGTATAATTCCAATCTGAGCCCAAAAGCCTGAGAAACAGGAAAGTCAATGGTATAAATTCCAGTTCAAATCCAAGTCTGAGTCCAATAACCAGGAGAGCCATTGGTGTAAGTTCCAATCTGAGTCCAAGTCCAAAGGCAGGAGACTGATGTCCCAGCTTGTAAACAGTCAGACACAGGGGGAATTCTTACTCCTTATTCAACTCAGTACTTCAAGCGATTGGATGAGGCCCACCCACATTGGGGAGGGCTATCTGCTTTATTCAGTGTACCATTTCAAATGTTAATCACATCTAGAAACACACACACACACACACACACACACACCCCTAGAAATAATGTTTAACCTAATATCTGGGCACCCTATCGCTGAGTCTAATTGACACATAAAATTAACCGTCACAAAGGGTTTTCTTCCACTCTAGTCTCCCACCATCAGAGAATCAGATTGTTATGTATGAGCAGAAGAGTACAGAGGACTAAGTAATATTCTATCCTCATAAGAAAAGTATTTTTATGTGTTCTGAAGACCATCTTGAATAGCTACCAAAGCACCAATGCACTGTGCCAAACAGCTAGCTCTTGGCATTGAGTGAGATTTTCCCAGTAGTAACAAAGAACATGCCAGAAACTGTTGGTGTAAAAAAACTAAAGACACTATACAATAATATTGCTCCATGCCCAGACAGCTTAAGAAGAAATAATCAGGATCTCTAAGTAGAAAGAAGAGTGACAAGTGAAATCATGATTTGGGTCTCAGCCCATCTGGGGTATTTTTTTTCTTTGTTATAAAATTAATCTCTCTAAGTATTTCCGTTGCTATTACCTTTGTGCCGAAGGCAATGCCATTACCCTCCTTTTCATATCTTTCATCTTTTCATTTCCTTTTTTCAAGCCTCTTCTCCCACCACCATATTTTTTCATCTGATTAAGTGGCAACAAATATAACCAATTATTAAAACTAAGGACTCAGTAATCAAACTAGGAATCAGTTTGATTTTTCCCCTTCCTTCACTTCCCTCTTTTAATTAGCTAGCAATTCTCATTGTCTCTACTTTCAAGTTCTCTCCTCAATCCATTCATGTCTCTTCATATTCACTAGTTTTACCAAACTCCTATTACCTCTCAGGTAATTTGTCCAAATAGAATGGAATCCTAGTAAGTTTTATGATTTCCACACTAGCAGCCCTACAATCGTTTCTGATAGGCAGCCAGGTTAATTTTTTTAAATCTTTCTCATACTCACATTGCATTGAGAATAAAATCCAAACTCTTTAGCCCCACCCCTCAGCTTCAATATGATCTGGTGCCTGCCTTCCTCTCCAACATTATTTCTTACACCTCTCTTCCCTTACATAAGATATTTCAGATACAATGGGCTTTTTTCTGAAGGAAAAAAAAAAAAAAAAACCTAAGCTTATGCTTGTCTCAGTCTCCTTGCACTGGACCTTCCTCTGTTTGAAATGCTCTGTCCTCAGCTGGCTGATTTTCATCATTCATCTATTGGTGAAGCATTCCTAGGTCTGTTAAATAAAGTAGTTCCTTCCAGGGTTCTTTCTAACATATCACTTTTTATTATTTCCTTTATAGCATTTTCCACTTACTGAATTTATTTGTTTACTTAATTGAAAAACTCCATGAAATGTTGGGATTTCATGTATGTTGTTCATCCAAAAATGTAGAACAAGGTCTGGAGTATTCAGTTTGAAATTGGATATTTTATAAAAAAGTCGGACAACTATCTATTTGTGTTTCCTGCCCTGCATCCCCATAGCACTTACATAATGCTCTTTTATGCACAAAATATACCATATCTGTCTGTGCATCCCCAAAAACCTATTGCAAGCTTTTTAAGATTAGAAATCTCTTTGGCCTCGCCAGCCCCTAACAGAGGGACTGTGTAACCTGTAAACTTGGCAAGCTCTACTGAAGGTAAGCAAAAATATTTTTTTAAGTATTGTTTTTTTTTTTTCAAAGATAGTCAAAGAGAAAAAAAAGAGTAAAATTTGAAATAATAATAAGCAAAATTTTCAATCTTGAGAATAATCCTAAAATATTCCATTAATTTGGTTAGACGGACATCAGTGCCATCACTTTTTGTACAATCTATTTTTAATTCTTCGAGCTTTTACATTCTATTATTTCTTAAGATGGATGTTTCTCTTCTAATGAAGTCTATCCCCTACATCATGAAGTTTGTTTCTAAGACAGTATGAGGCAAATATTACAAAATGTCAGAAAAAGTCAGAAAAAGTAAACTTGTCCCCCAAACTCCAAAACAAATGAACTGAATTTGCATCTTTGCAGGAGTCTACTTCCAACAACTTTAGTCTCCCTAACATGTCCCTCCCATTGCCTTGTAAAAATATAAACCTTTTTCCTTCACAGTCCGAAGGACAAAATTTCTCTTGATCTCTGAGGAAGTGCTTTGTATTTGTTCTAGGTAGCCAGTTTACATTTGAAAATAGAAAAATGTATGGATTTCAGATAATAGCTTCTAAAAACCTTCAGGCAACATAAAAAAACTAAAATGAAAGTTTCAGTAGAAAGTAGCACATTTCTCCTTCTTAGGAAGTGGGTGTCCTCGTGGAATTTACCTGCTATGCTACACATTAAGATTTGGAAACCTGGCCAAGAATTGTTCTATAGTTCAATCCCCTTCCCCTACTACAACTTAAGGAGACAAAAAGCAAGTACTTGGCCATTACTTTGATGAACAAAATTTCCAGTTTCATCTTTGTGACATAGGAAACCTATGTCATAAATTGTTAAAAGGATTAGTGCCATCTGTTTCCTATTTAAAAGTGGCTAATTTTATAATAGGTTTTGATTTCCTTTCCAGTACCTTCCAGGACTCCAATTTTCCCTACTTCCTACACATCTATTTACTTGTCTATCCTGGGCAAATAATTTAACCCCTTTCTGTCTTGTTTCCTCATCTTGAAGTGCCCACCCCACTGAGGTCCGGTGTGCGGACTAAATGAGACTACCTCCATGATGTGCGAAGGCACACTGACGAGAGGAATAGATGGGTCCTCAATACTTGTTCCTTTAGACATACTCATTCCTTCTTCCACCAAACAGTAAAGAAAATAAAAGTAGAAAATGTATGAAGAGAATACTTTCGAAGTTTAAAAATGAGATGACAATGTTAAAGGTGGGTACACTTAAAAACTTCCGACTTAATGGCACTTAACCTTCATAACCTTTCTTAACCCTTCCCTTCACAACTCTACCTATCCCTTTCATCCCAATGTGAGTCAGGCCTCTTTCTCAGTCCTATCCTTCCTATTCCTCTTTAACCCTCCCTCTCACTCTTTCTTTGAAATCTGAAGTAAATTTAAGGTATTGTTGCCTCAGCGCCCACTCCAAGAAACACACACACTTACTTCACCAACAATTTCAAAGGACTCATAGATCTAAGTTTAAGAACTCTTGTTTTAAGATTTTTCCAATTTCTGAAATCATGGCACTCTCCTACAGCTATCCAACCTGCATAGCTTTTATGTTACATAGTAGTGAAAAGTTTTGAGAAGTAGATGCTAAAAAGAAAAGCAACTTAAGAGAAAATAATCAGTTACATGACCCAAAAGGCAATAAAGTTTTTGTCTTGTGGCCAATTTTGTAATCATCACTCACCCTTTCAAATGATCCAAGATTGAAATGAACAATTAAAGGTAAGAGGAGGTAGTGTGGCCTGTATTCCCTGGAAATTGCCTGAAGACTAAAAATCATGCTAACATCCCACCTGTTGTCTGGATATACTTCAACACTGTTAAACATTAAAGACCGGAACTGAAGGTCTAAAGAGAATGAGTGCACAACACGTCTATGATTTCCATGTAAATGAATATTCTCAAAGTCAAAACATTCTACTCGGTAGTCACATTATATCTGAAGGTACCAAATTTTTATTTTTTGTTTCCCACTGTATATTAAAGTTATATTTACACAATACTGTAGTCTATTAAGCGTGCAATAGCATCATGTCTAAAAAAAGGTATATAAGGTATATAAAATATATACCTTAATTTTAGAATCGTTTATTGCTTAAAAAAAAAAAAAATGCTAACAATCATCTGAGCCTTCGGCAAGTTGTTATCTTTTTGCTGGTAGAGGGTCTTGCCTCTGGATTAGGCTTTGGCTTAAGGGAATGCTGTGGCTGGTTTAATCTCCTATCTAGACTACTAAAACTTTCTCCATGTCAGCAATAAGGCTGTTTCACTTTCTTACCATTTGGGTATTCACTGGAGTAGCACTTCCAATTTCCTTCAAGAGCTTTTCCTTTGCATTCGAAACCTGGCTAACAGGCACAAGAGGCCCAGCTATCGTCCTATCTCAGCTTTGATATGCCTTCCTCACTAAGCTTAATCATTTTTAGCTTTTGATTTAAAGTGAGAGACCTGCAGTTATTCCTTTAAGTTGATCATTAAAGGGCCACCGTAGGGTTATTAATTGGCTTAATTTCAATATTGTTGTGTCTCAGAGAACAGGGAGGGCTGAGGAGAGGAAGAAAGATGGGAACAGCCGGTAGGTGGAACAGTCAGAATACATACAACATTTATCAATTAAGCTCACCATCTTATAC
Organism: Symphalangus syndactylus; assembly: GCF_028878055.3. Lineage (NCBI taxonomy): Eukaryota > Metazoa > Chordata > Mammalia > Primates > Hylobatidae > Symphalangus > Symphalangus syndactylus. The sequence continues at coordinate 106,095,721 of NC_072424.2, forward strand.
GGGAGCTGTTCGTGGTGCATGAAAAAATTACAACAGTAACATCAAAGATCACTGATCACAGATCACCATAACAGATATAATTAATAATAATAAAGTATGAAATATTGTGAGAATTACCAAAATGTTACATTTTGTTACACAAAATGAAATACTGTGAGAGTTACCAAAATGTTATATTTTGTTACACAAAATGAAATACTGTGAGAATTTCCAAAATGTTCAATTTGTAAAACATGCAATATCTGCAAAGTACAATGAGGCAAAGCACAATAAAACAAGGTATGCCTGTAGCTGTACTGAATGATGTAAGTTTCCTTCCAACTCAACTAGTCTATTATTCTGAAAGTTCCCACCTTTCAGACAACTATAACCTAGAAAAACTAAAGTACTTTTAGTACAAGAAGTACATGAAGAACAACTAGACCTTACTGTGACTCAAAACTAATAACAATTACAAGGATTCAGTTTTATAACTGTAACAATGGTCACTGCTCCTGAGTAAGTAAATGGCAAGTAATGATCAATTAGAGAAGAATTCAGATTGAACAAAGTTTTTCAACTCAGTTCTCAGGAACAAGGATAATCAGGTCACAGGGGCAATTCAACTGGCCACCAAAGAAGTTTCTTCCTTTATTAAACTTTAAGTCCACTAAAGTTCTTAATACAATAAAAGACACTTCATGAAATATTCAAAAGGAAGGAAAAATATAATATCTCCCATCACCCAAATAAAAGCATATTCCTGTTTATGAAATGGTTAAGGCTGGGCGCGGTGGCTCACGCCTGTAATTCCCGGACTTTGGGGGCAGAGGAGGACTGTTCATGTGGTCAGGAGTTCAAGACCAGCCTGGCCAACATGGTGAAACCCTGTCTCTACTAAAAATACAAAAATTAGCCAGGCGTGGTGGCGGGCACCTGTAATCCCAGCTACTCGGGAGGCTGAGGCAGGAGAATTGCTTGAACCTGGGAGACAGAGGTTGCAGTGAGCCAAAGCCATGCCACTGTACTTCAGCCTGGGCGACAGAGTGAGACACTGTCTCAAAAACAGAAAACAAACAAACAAAAGAAATGGTTAAGAATTCATGCTCTGAAGTCAGAGGCCTAAATTAACAGCCACATTCTGTCACTTTCCACCATGTCTCCTCTCTACTATTTTACTGATGAAAATCTGAGGCCTGGAACAGATAAATGTCTAGATATAATAAAAGCACTGTTTGAGAGGATTGTTGAGAGGATTACAGAAGTGGGAACTGTCAAAGGAAAAACATCTTTTCATTTTTTTTATTTACAAAGTACTATCACCTAAACCAAAAATCGGTCTGCTTGTTTGAAACAGTTCTCCCTTAGAGGTTCTAAGACAAGAAAAGGAAAATAAAAGCAAAAGGGAATGATAACAACAACAAAAAAATGAGAGACTAGGCATAGCAAAATGAAGAAAAGAGCTCAAGTAGTAGAAGGAAAAAAAGATGAAATAAGTTCTTACACTTTAAAATGTTAAGTTCTGGGAAGATGAGAGAAAAGAGAGGAAAACAGGGTGGTAGAGAAAATAGGGTTATTTTATTTTTCATCTCACCAGTAGCTTCATAAACCATACAAATATAATAAAAGAAACTGAGATCCTAGGATATAAAAAAGTAAAAGCTAATGGTGTCATCTCCTCAAATTCTGAGACTGTTGCTTTTGGTCACAAGATCATCAACTATAGCTCAAGGTTCTGGTATAAAATATATACTTAAAGGAAAAAAAAACTTGAAACCCTTGTATAGTCCCCTGAGTCGATATTAACTTAAGGCAGCTTTAATGGAATTAGTGGTCCCCAATAATTGAGCAAAGTATAATATTAAATCATATCCCAGGTCTCTGGGATAGTCTATTCTACTTCCAGTGCTAGCAATGCAGTTATTTTGAAAAACAAAATTTAAAAAATAGCCAAAACACATGTGGTCAATTATGAAATGCCACACTGACCAACGGTGAGGAAAGGAAGAGCAAGCAAATACTTCTCTGATTGTAGCATATAATTAATTCAACTTTGTCTTAGCAAATACAATCACCCAAAGATATTCCTTCAACAAAACATTCCTTTTAAACATAACCAGAAAAGCTGCATGATGCAAGTGACCTCCATTCCAACAGTGTGTTTTTTGTTTTTTGTGTTTTTTTGCCCTGAGAGCAGCTGAGAATTGTACTTTAATGTTTTCATAAATGCTAACTTAAGGCTCAATGGGTAAACACAAACATTGAGAAATTGTAGAGTTTTAGTTCCCACACTAATTTTTTAAAGCTTCCCTCTGGGGTGTACTGTAGAAACTAAAATAAAAAATAACTTCAGCCAAAACAAGTAACAGTTAGATTTCAGACCAAAAATCAAGCACAGGTGTCCTTCCCCCACCCCAAGGCACTGGGAAAATGGGAGGTAATTTTTCTCTTACAGGAGAGAATAAACTCAATAGTTTCAAAAATTTCACTGTCACATCGTTCAATCTACTGCTGTGATATACTTTCAGGTTTTCATTAACATTCATAAGCTAAATGGATGCAACTCAAGCATACAGACAGGATCAAATTTCTCTCCCTTGAGAATAACCATACGCAAGAATATATCTCAAACATTTTCTTCTTCTAACTACAATATTATCAAGTATCTCCCTAAGAACTGTTTCTGTAACTAAACAAACAAATAAACAAAAACTTCTTTTCCTTTACAATGATCCTACAAGCAGCGATTAAACTCTGCAAACACCATCAACTAGTAGTGATTGCTTCAGTGATGGTGACACACATTCACCAGTAACAACACAATTCTCTTGGCTGAAGCAATTAACTGCATGCTCAAGCACAAGCAAGAATCATACATTCCATCTGGCGCTCAAAAATCCTCCCAAACTTGGTCCATAAAAACCTTGCCATGCTAACTTGCCATGAACCACCAGCATGAACTCATAGCTCATTAACAGTTCGTGGTTCATAATAATAATAAAATAAGCATTTTTGCCTGGTGTGCCCCTTCTTCTTGCAAAGCTTGTATTCTCTTTTCTCCCCTAAGAACCTTTATTCCTACCTTCTTCGTTAGCTCTTATGTCTGATTATACAACTTTTTAGTTAATAAACAAACTTACATTGCCCACTTTGTATTTGTTAGAATGTGTAGAATTTTCCAAGCTCAGCAGTAAACTTCTTAAGGGCTATTACCTTCCATTAGGCCTTTCTGCATAGTGATCTACAGAAAGCTGATACTCCATCAATGGAAGTGTTGGTGGTGACTTACTGGCATATAAATAATTAAAAGAATAGCTTAAGACAGTAAAAATATTTAATTCACCCAATCCTCCAGTGAGAAAGTTACTGAATATGTAAAGTGCTAAATATTGTACAGGAAAACATGAAGTGGAGAAGGGTTAAGTAACCTGCTCAGATCTCAATTTGAATCTAACATTAAACTTATCTTCCTTAGCTCCTATATTATGCCACCTATCAAAATGAACAGGAAGTTTATTGGCAAAAGGATCATGTGATGTAAATATTGTTTAAATTGCACTGAAAACCCATGAGGATGAATCTGAAGTACTCTAACAGATACCATTTCAGTACTTTTCCTTCATGGGGCTTCTTCTGCATGGATGCAGCATCACACGAGTAATCAAAGCATCAACAAAATGTGTGTCAAATGAAACTGTGATGACCTCTACACAAGACAGTCTGGCTATGAAATCATGTAATGGGGAGATATGACCTTATCAGGAAGGTGAGAAAGTCTCTCTGAAAAAGTGATGTCTGAGCTGTGACCTGAAGAATGAAAGAGAGTTATTAGGAAGATCATTTTCAAGCAAAATAAACCACTTGTGCAAAGGACCTAGAAGAGGGCCAAGTATAATGAATAAAAGAGACTGAAAGTTTGGCTGCAGAGGAGAAAATGGGGAAGATGACAATGGAGATGAAAGAGGTAAACAGACCAAGCAGGACTTGCAGGCAAAGATGAACAGTTTTGTCTTTATCTTAAATGTTATAGTTAAACACAGAAAAGATTTAAGCTGAATGAGAAGAAGGTTGCTATCATATGTCAGATTTTCTTTTTGGCAAATAACTCTGGCCACAATGTATAAAACATATGAGTGATAGGGTGGTAAGCAAAATAGGTATGGGAGACCAGGAAGATAGTAGCTGCGGCAGTCAATAGAGGAAAAATGTTTTTAATTATAGTAATAGATGATGGAGGTGATGTGAAGCAGCCAATCAAGACCTATACAGGAGGTAAAAACAGCAAAATTGGTGATGCATAGCATATACAAGAGACAGATATCCAGAATATTCAACTATATTTCTTGTTACTACACCCAAATATATAGCAGTGCCATTCCCTGAGCCATGGTACACTGAATGAAGATCAAGGCTGGCAGAAAGATCAGTTCAACTTCTTCAATGTAAAGAGCAGAATCCATGGTATCACTTTCAACAAAAACAACCAGAAAAAAGTATTAAAGAACATTAGGAAGCCCGAATAATAACACAAGTATATCCACCAGTGATGTATAATAATAACACAAGTATATCTGCACCTACTGCTGGGTGCAGACAACATTCTCCCAACACTCAGGCTGGGTCCTGCGCTTTCCTGCCCCTGGAAGTCTATGCTTCCCCTCTCTGCAGAAGGAAATCTTTATGATGCCTCCTCCTACTCAACAGCTTCCTAATCAATGTTCTTACAGGTATTCTGAATTGTGATTTGGTCACCTGTTGATGTCCTAGTTAAGGATGGCTGAAAAGGTGAGTGTTTTACTTCTTTCTGGGGCCATAAAAACTCATAAGGCAAGAGATTCACCAAATATAGGAAAAACTGCCACAAACAAAAATAACAAATACTATCTAATGAAGGGAAGGCATTAATTTTGTTGAGACATCCCAGCAAAGATGCAACAAACATACTTGTAAATCATCTACATATGCATTTACACATATAAATCCCATAATGCTACTATGTTTTTTGCTTTTGAAAAGTTTTCAAAAAAATCTTAAATATTTTATAAATAAAATATAACCGAGTAAATTTACTTTATCAAAATAGTGCTGCTCTGTATTTTATTATGGAGCATGGAATGTAGCAATCTGATTACAAACCTTTTTTCACTAAAATACTACAGAGGACAAGGGAAATGAAATTCATTCTAAACTTCTAACTTACACAGCTAACTTTTACAATTATAAATTTTCTTATTTTTTACCAATATTGTTATTTCAATAGTGATTAACAATTTGGATGACTTCTAGGAACCCACAACAGACTCTATTGGCAGTCAAATTAAAGCCATTTAATCTTGCACTAACAAGCCCATGTAACTAATTCAGGTATCTGAAGCATATTCACCTCTTGACCCTCACTAAACACATCTTGAATCTGAGTAGCCATCTACTAATGTATTTTTCCCAAATATAAGACCAAAATTCCCCTTTGAGTGTGTTATATATTTATCCTGATCAGCATTCAATTTAAAAGACAGTGTGTTTTGGGGAAGAAAAAAACTGACAAGCTGCTACAACACACATATGTATCTGGAGAGGCAAAATTGGAACTAATTGTGATTGAAACACAATCATAATTTTCCTCTCCACAGTAGCTTTGGCAAAAATTGCTTCCTGGAACACAGAAAAAAATATCCTTCTGTACCTAAGAAAATGAACATAAGTAAATAAATGAGTGTCTAACAAGTAAGTTCATGGTGACAAATTGCTGCAGATAAACTTTCTGCCAGGCTTCCAGAAACAGCTTGACCCTAAGGACTTATTTAGACTTAGAAAAGGTCCCACAAAGGACATCAATAATACCACAGGACATCTGATTCTTCTTTTATAAGTAGCAGTAGTCCCACAACCAAGTTTCTTAGGGTGAGTAAGAGAGGTAGTTTTGGCCACTGTTCTAGTTGCCCAGAATCAATATTTGGACTAAAATCCGAAGGTCAAAATTACTACCATCACCCTACCCCTATCCAAAATAAAACCAGTAAAAGAGAGTGGTGGTGAAAGAGGGTCAAGCTGTTAAGGAGCTAAGCAAAAAGAAGATGCAGAAATCTAAGGAATCTGATTCTTAGACAAACTAAAAAGATTTACTGAGAACTTCAAGAAGCATTGGAGTTCTCCAGTGGCTAAAACAGCCTCCTAAAATAAGTCATTTTGTCTAAGTGTAAACCATTTCTTGGATCTCTATCAAATTTTTTTAAATAGCTAAGAGTTCACTGGTTCAAACTCTCAGAATATAACCATATGGCCCACAGCATAAACATGGCAACCAGACAGGGCTTCAAGACTTTCTCTGTTGAGGAAGATTTCTTTCAGACACCAGTCTCAGTAAACTGATTTCCTTATGGAATCCCCCCATTCTAGCAGACCCAGCAACTGGGTAAGCTTTAACAACCTCTAAATGTACAAGAAAGCATGCTCTGTTAATTCCCTATGGGCATGAAAGAGTTTAGAGTTTAAGGGTAAACTCCTAATTCAATGTTTCTCAAACATGAGTAAAATCCCAAGCTTTGAAAAAGAAAACTTTCTCACAGACCTCAGTGTTAAGTTGAACTCTGCACAGATAAATATCTGAGTATTAACATACCATAAGTTTACTCATAAAACAAATGTATAAAATCAATACAGTTTAAATTAACATCATTTGTTATTTAATATAAAATGGTGTTTTGTGGAACCAAAAATGCAAATAGATTTAAGAATGGCAAATAGGTACTTCTTCGTTTTATATTTTACATTTCACTTTTAGGTTTGATTCTTTTGGTTTTGATCATAATGAAACATCACTTGAGTTAATGTCATCATAATTTTTGTTATTTTTCTTTAATATTAACTTTTAGCCACTGATCCATGCTTTTGATAGAATAAATTTAATAGTACATTCCAAAATAACAGGAAAAGTTTAAATCTGCTTAATAAAAACAGTTCTCTGTATATTTGCTATATTTATTGTTAGTAAGCTTTTCCAATTTAATATGTACAAAATCAGGAACTGCACAATATCTGTGCTTTAAAAACATCAATATGATGTCAACTAGTATTTCACAGCTTATTATAAATTTTGCTTGCTTATGGTATGTGTTATTTGCCACGTTTGTTTTTTTTTCTATATGTACTCTAAAATGTGATACAATTCGTCCTTTCACTTAGCAGAAGTAACATAAACACAAATGCAAATAATGCTTCTGAATTATTTCTCAATGATTAAGAAATAATTATCTTAAGTATATGTATATTAATTTTAGACTTAGAAAGTTAAAAATATGTAATTTTTTCAAAAAGCCTCATATAACTCAGATAATTCTGCATTCACACTGTAGTTTGAAAAGCACTTCCTTCACTCACTTAGTAATAAACTCAGACTCAAAGAGAATTTGTCACACACAATACCAATAACTGTAGATTAAGAAAAGACTAAGTCCAAAAGGTACATTGGAATAAAATCATGTCTACACAGGCCTAGATTAATTTTTGTGAAAGAAAATCCATAATTTTCTTTAATTTTTCTGAAGAAAAACATATTTTCAAAAAGATGCTTCAAGATATTCACCCCCTTAAAACATGTAAAGAACCATCACTTTATTTTCTATGCCTTTGTCTTTGCCTGCAGCTTTAGAACTTGATGCTAGGAAAGGCTTTCCTGCCCTTAAAAAAGTAAAGTGAAAATTAAATAATTAATTATATGATTCCTTTTCAAGTTGATTACCAGGAAGCTTAGTATCTCATTTAAGGTTCAACTAGAACAGCAACGTAGGCCTTACTGCCTGGAGAATACAGGTTTATTTGTCATGGACTTGATTTTTTAATTTTATTTGCATTCCTACAGCTCAACAGTCATTTTTCCTTATTTCTCTTTGCTATGTGGCCAATTATCTTAGTGATAAGTAACTTCAAATTATTTGCATAACAATGGAAGGCATAAGAAGCTATATACGGCCAGGCGCAGTAGCTCACGCCTGTAATCCCAGCACTTTAAGAGGCCAAGGCTGGCGGATCACCTGAGGTCAGGAGTTCGAGACCAGCCTGGACAACATGGTGAAACCCCATCTCTACTAAAAATACAAAAATTAGCTGGGCATGGTGGCACATGCTGGTAATCCCAGCTACTCAGGAGGCTGAGGCAGAAGAATTGTCTGAGCCCGGGAGGCAGAGGTTGCAGTGAGCCAAGATCTCACCACTGCACTCAAGCCTGGGCGACAGAGTGAGACTCCATCTCAAAAAAGAGAAGAGAAGAGAAGAGAAAATAGATCCCAGGTTTCAGCACCAAAAAAAATTTTTTTAAGTTACAGAAATTAAATAATAATTAGTAACATGAAGGCAGCTTCTACTTGTTACAAAGACCAAGGTTTCTATAAGTGCCTACTCTACCTCACCAAAGCCCCAAAAGCCAATTCTATAAAAAATTGTGAATAGAGACGGTCAATTGTAATTGCCTACTAAGCCAGATCCAAGGAGGATTAAAGCCAGGTACTGGTTATTTATCTCAGTATTGAAGTATTTAAACTAAACACAGTTATGACAAAAAAAAAAAAAAGGCTCATTATGTAGTTATACCTCTGTCCCATCACCACCCTGAATAGCAGTGTGCTGGATCTCTAATACGTTTTCATAAATTATATAAAAGTGTATTGTAAATTGATTCTCACTTTTAAAACAAAATAGAAATCTAAATTGTGAACAAAATTAAAATGGTAGAGCCAAGGGAAAAAGTATTATAAATTCAAAAGAAATATCTACAAATTATTTTTGTTTAAAGAACAGATTTAAGCCATGCATAGTAGCACATACCTGTAGTCTCAGCTACTTAAGAGCCTGAGGTAGGAGGATCACTTGAGCCCAGGAGTTTGAATACAGCCTGGGCAACATAGCAAGGCCTCATTTCTAAAAAAAAAATTTAAAAATTAAAGAACAGGTTTATTACAGAAAATTTTCAAAGAAGAAACTTTTTTGGGTGGGGTGGGTAGAGACTGCCTGAATTAAATCTTTCTTATTCTGAAAAAGTACAGCTACCAAAACCTGTATTAGTCAACATTTTCATTGGTGAAAATTCACAAGCATTTCTTTTAGAATCAAGAACGTACAAAAGATGTCTACTATCTTTTTATTTAATGTTGTTCTGGATATCATAATACAGTAAGCAGATGATATATATACGGCTATATGAGAATAAAAAAGATTCAGCCGGGCATGGTGGCTCACGCCTATCCCAGCACTTTAGGAGGCCAAGGCAGGTGGATCACCCGAGGTCAGGAGTTCAAGACCAGCCTGGCCAACATGGTGAGACGCTGTTTCTACTAAAAATACAAAAATTAGCTGGGCGTGGCAGTGGGTGCCTGTAATCCCAGCTACTCTGGAGGCTGAGGCAGGAGAATCACTTGAACCCGGAAGGTGGAGGTTGCGGTGAGCCAAGATCGCATCATTGCACTCCAGTCTGGGCAACAAGAGTGAAACTCCATCTCAAAAAAAAAAAAAAAAAAAAAAAAAGAAAGAAAAGAAAAGAAAAAAGAATCAATAGATAGTTTGTTACCATTAATAAGAGTATCACAAGGCTTTCTAGCATTTAAAGACAAAAAATAAAATAAAGAGCTAGAAGATGAATGCATTTAAATAAAACAAATTCATAAAGGTTAACTCTATAGCACCGTTAAAGTTCTATTAACTCCATTCGAATGAGGAATTTAAATAGAAAGTCAGCTGTTAAATGCTTTATCCAAAAACATTTCATAAATTACGTGAAACAGAGTTGTTTGCATTTTTAGCTGCTTGACAAAATATACAAAGCCAAAGTCCTTATATCTCCCAAGTCCAGCTGAAATAAACACGACAGATCTTAAGCTAAGAAACATCTGCAATTTTGTATGTTTTTCTAAGCCTATAGCTAAGAGAGTGAACTCTGGGGTCAGATCAACCTTGGTTCAAATCCTGGCATCATAACTTATAAGTTAAGTGATTTTCATAACGCTTCCCTCTTTATAGACTTGGGCTCTTTATTTGTAAAAGAGAGATAATACTATCTGCCTTATAGGAATGTTGGGGCCTTACATAGAACATGTTTATTCTATCAGATGTTCCAAACATCTGATAGAATGTGCTTTGGCTTCTAATATCTCAGCAATACTGCCTTGGTCTTCTCACCCAAAACGAAGCTAAACTTCCTCACACGGATTCTCTATTCTAAATGGGTAAATGACTATATCCTGATCAATAGCACCAAGGTGAATATGTTTCTTATGCCATCCTCTCACCATCCACCTAATACTGCTCTCACTCTCAGAAACCCTCGCATCACCATTTTGTCAGTGAAATCACACTCATCTTTCAAAAGTCAACTCAAGTTACATCAGGATTCTTATGCTGAATTCGCTAACAATTGGAGATCTGTGTTTATCAAAATAATGTAAAACATAAGATGATACCCTACAATGTAGGCTGTATGCAGCCTGATTCAACAAAATTAGACTATGATTATTCAGTCTTCTATCCACCCCCTCTAATCCCACCTCATGATTTTTTTTTTAAAGGTCTCCCTCTGTTGTCCTGGCAGATCATGGTGATCATGGCTCACTGCAGCCCTGACCTCCCAGGTTCAGGTGATCGTCCCAACTCAGTCTCCCAAGTAGCTGGGACTACAGGCACACACCATCAAATTGACAATTTTTTTTGTATTTTTGGAAAAGATGGGGTTTTGTCATTTGCCCAGGCTGGTTTGGAACTCCTAGGCTAAAGTCATCTGCCTGCCTCAGCCTCCCAAAGTGCTGAGATTACAGGCATAAGCCACTGTGCCTGGCCCACCCCTCACTTCTAAAGAGGACTTTTGTCTGCACTGCTCAGCTTTTGTTGGTACCTCTGTAGACAGAAGAAAAAATGGTGGGAATTGTTTTAATTAATCTAGAGAAAACAATTTGATTATATGATAAAGGGTAAAAAGTTACTTGAGGAACAGAAGAAAATTATCCTGAATGTAGGAGAATGGGGGGAAAAAGTAGGTCTCAATATAAGCCAGGTGTTTTTTTTTTTTTTTTTTTTTTTGGAGGAGATGCACAAAAATCAGAGTAACTACTATGTGGCGTAGAAATTTAAGAAGTCAGAGAGTTTTTTTTAAGCAAGTTTTTCCACTTATATATCATACATACATTCAAACATAAATTCATACACATAGATCTGAGGGAGTCTTCAGTGAATGCTATTTTAAGCACTTTTTAATATGGAATATATATCCTTTTTTTGGTTTGACACCAAAGAGAATTACACATTTAGATACAGGCAAAAAGATGCACTTTTGTTCCCACTACATATATTAAACAAAATCTCTGAGAGTGGCATAATGTAAGTATCAAATAAACAGTAGCTGCTCTCATCCTGTCATCTGTTTAATTATTCTGAGTATGTTCACGATCTCCTCAAGAAGACAAGTCATCTTGCTGATGGCAATACCCTGTACTGCTTCAAACCACAGCATCTAGCATTGTACTAAAGATGGGGTCAGGGATCAATAAGTATCGGCTAATTGAATCACTGACATTTGAGAAAATCCCAACATCTGAGACACAAATAATTAGGTTATGATGCAAAGCTTAGCTTCAGGAGAAGCAAGAATGTTTTTCAATTTATTTCTCCTCCAATGCAGTCCAGAATTCCTCTTCAGTACATAACTCAGGCTGGAGAGAGAATATACGTGCTAATCACCATACAAGGAGAATATACACTACATGCATTTGTATCCCTTCTCACTGATACATCTGGTTTCCCATTAAGGTGTTTAATGAAACCTTGCCTGTTATACCAAAGGCTGTGAGATAATGAAACTAAATGTATAAGCCTTATTTCCATTAAAATTAAATATGTCTAATCCTCAAAATAGAAGCACTCAATCTTCTTTAACTGCGGAAACTGGTAGGTATTTTTTCTTAATACCTCTTATATCAATTTCTTAAGTTATATTTTAAAAGGTATATATTTCAGGCTGTAAATGTCTTATTTATCTTGCAAGAAAGAAACTCCTTTCATCTTGGTATACAGTTGCTTTCTGAAAAAATTTCCAATGAATAACAATCAGAAGCAGGAAACAAAAGAAGGATACAAGGATATTATATTACTGATGTCTTCCCTGCCATGCTCTGAGTGGCCACAATCTCATAGAATTCTATGATTTTTAGGGACCTGGGAGATCATTTGATTGTGCCATGTATTTTATAGATTAAAAATCTGAAAATCACAGAATTTAAGTGACATGTAGAAAAAATATTAATATTCAAAGAAGGTAAATTTAAAGAAGGAAACAGATAAAGATGAAAACAGAGAAGCAGTCTTTTTTGTGTGATCTTAAGTAATCCTGTCATTTTTAAAAGTTGAACTTTTCTATAGTATGATAAAATTTTTCTATTGTATAATATATAGCCAATTTTCTATAGTATAATAAAACTTTACTAATAGTCTGATATAAAGTCCGAATCTATTTTATACATTACATGAAATAGAATTGCTTTATTTTTTAGTTGCCTAACAATCCAGTGAAAATTCTATTTCTCTCAGTAAACAGACAGATCTTAAAGAAAGATAAAACATTTATATAGCCTGTAAATGTTCCCTTCAATACAAATGGAGTAAGACCAAACCAGTTTAATTACTGGAACCTTCCTTGTCAAATGTGCACTCTTGAACAAATTGTTTCCCCTTTCTGAAAGAAAGCCCCTTCATCTGTCAAACAGAGATAATACAGCCTGCCTCATAGGATTACCATGAGGAATATATTGGAAAACATCAGCAAAGCACTAAACATAAGGCTTGACACATAGGAAGTCTACAACAAATGACAATCTCATGCTTGCTATCCCTATAAAAATAGGAAAGGAATGAAAACATTAATTTACATGCAACAAAAGTCTCATCTTAAGTGACAATACTTTAACTGATTAAAATGCTAAAAACACTAAGATTTGCCTGTTTACTGGGATACATGGAATCTGCGTTGTATTGTCAGCAAAAGAAAAGGAAAACCATTCTATTTCATATAGCGTATAAAATGTTTTTGGATTGAGATCCTACATCAGTAAATAAAGCTCCCAATAAATGAATAATATAATGTTATCTCACTAGAAACAACAATACAAATTTATATTTTAACCTTGATGTCTGACTGCAAAAGAAATCTGTGTGATTCACCAGCAAGCTTGATGGGATCAGAGGGAACAAGCGGAAGAGAAGTGAGAAGAGGGGCCTGTAAATATGCTGTAAACATGCATGTAAACATGCTGACTCAGGGAACTTCTATCCCTTTGTGACCATGAGAATGATTTCATCATAGGACTATGTACACCTTCTCTCTTATCATATGGCATCACAAAAATCCTGCTAATTCAGGCAAATGAAAGAACTGACTAAATTAATTGCAGGACCTTAGGGTCCTCTAAACTTGCAGAAACTGGAGATGAATTTACCGTGAAGAAGGGTCAATGTGATATGTTGATTTTTTTTCATTTGTTTGTTTATATGTTTTTAAGAAGCAGGAAAGTCAAACCTATACCAGGGACCTTTATGGTTTTCATTTAAACTGTAAAAGCCCCCGTGTGAGTATGTGTATGAGGGGAAGGGGACAGTAGATATATACAAGGTAAAGCAATCTCATCTCTCAGATCTTTTTTAAGCTCACTTACTGTTCTTTTCTTCGTGTAAAATATGGTTTTAAAAGAGAGAAATACACTAATATCCGACCCATTACAAACTGAGCTACTAAGTTACATTATCAGGAAATAAACTTTTTAAGAAATCTAAAAATTTCCCACATTTTATTTGTTTATAACACTGCAATGTCTACATTGTAATTAAAATTTAAAAGTACAACCATAATAATATTCCATAAAATAGCAACATTAATACGTTGATTTTATTTTTGTTCATAAAGTTTATTCTAAGTTCTTGAAATCTTGCTTTATCAGAAATACAATACCTATGGGAATTAGATTATGTCAAATACCCCAAGGATATGACAAAAAAAGTTAAGATATGGCTTTCAAGTGTAGATCATCTATTGTAGCTTTGACACAACACATATACTTTTATAAAAAGCTGTGAAGAATAAAAATATTCAAGAGTCATTATAGCATTATTATTATAGAAACACGAAATGAGGCTACATTATTTCCAAGTATGTACTTATTTATATAAAACACAAATAAATTTTCCAATTAATCAATTCAGTATATGAAAGAATGCAATATTAAGGAACAAATCTGATTAAGCAAAGCCCCCAAATGTAAATATCTGCCAAAAATAAGCTATTTTAGTCAAATCCAGATGGAGACTACTAGATGAAGTTTTGAATTCAATATCTACCATCTCTAGTCCAATAAAAAAGTGTCTTTCACTTGCAAATAAAATGGTTGTTAGATATATTAAAAGAATTTCTTTTCATTATATTAACATAACAAAAACCCTTCCCCAAATCTTTAAAATATATTTGTACTTAGAAACTATGTTTATTGTATTTTATTCATAGTGAATATTAACTCCATAAGTTTACAAAAAAATTCTGTAAGAATGACAATCCAAGTTTCCTTTTGTAAACTGAAATATTTTAATTTGTTAACAAACGTATGATCGATTTTTATTTTTCCCTATTTCCATTCTCTGAGAAGTTTTACTGGAAATGTAATCCAATATAATGGTCAAATTGAAGAGAATTACTTTTCAGTTACTTATTAAGTATTTTTAGCTATTACATGTATGAAAACCTGAAAGCTCTATAACAATTTGTTTAACTTCTAAATTGGAGGTGGAGTAAATCAAACTTCCTGTTGAACACTGATAAGAAAAATAATCACTAATTTGGCTACCGATAAATAAAAATATGTAGGCACCACAGCATAGAAATGACTGTGTCCTTGTTAAATAAGAAAGCAAATAAAAATCCACCTATCTAAGAATGTTAGTAATTGCTAAGGGCTTTTGCAAACAGAGATTTCCATACTATACTTGCCCTCCCTTATTCCACATAAGAAGGCAATTACCGGAAAAGAAATGAAGGTAAAATCATGAAAAGAAGTATGAATAAGGCATAAGACAAAATACCCAAGAGAAACCTAAAGAACTCAAATCTGAAGTCCAGAAACATGAACAACACTTCATTGTCAACCTAGAGCAATGGAAAATAAACTATAGCAAACCTAAAATCATGGAGTGTTACTATTCCTCACATCTCTTCTGCATATTCATTTAATCAAGTGTAAGCAGGAAATAAAACACTGAAATATATTTGCCCATAAATATTCCCTAGTAGATTTTTTTCAAGAACTAAATCTCCCTGGATAGTGGTTTATAATTGAATGTACAATTGCAGATGAATGAGAGATTATATCAACAGGAAAATACAGAAATTCATTGTAGTTTAATGCTTTCATGATCTCTGCCTTATCTTCTCTTTTATTGTACCAAATATAAATAATTGAACAAATGAAATGTGAGGTGACAGGTGCCCACTGCAACATTTTAGGTAAAGAGCTGCTGCTGTTTTAGTTAAAAAACAAGCCAGCATATCCTCAGAAGCTGATTCTGCTATAAGGGAGAGAAAGACAGAAATATATTCACACCGTTCAAAAAAAAAAAAAAAAAAAAAAGAATAAAAAAATCATTGTGTCATAGGCTTTATTTGTAAAATACATGAAAAATTTTGATGAAAAGAAGTGCTGTTGAAAGGGAATAGGCATTATAGTCTATTTGTTCTGATTTACTTGGGTAATAAGGAAATTTTAAGCATTTAAAGTCTATTTAAGCATTGGGATTTGGGCAAGGTTGCCAACTGTGGAAACTCTTTAATGATTATAGAAGACTCATGGGTCAGGTGACTACAAAAGTCTTCCTCCAAAGCAAAACACAGAGTTTTGCACAGAGAAATAGGGTACTATTAATAAATATTCCCAGGCTACAGGTATGAATCATTACTGTCCCAGGAAGATTAGCACATAAGGGCAACCCTCCCACTAGTTTTAGAATGTGGAGCAGCACTGAGAGGCAATCATGTACTAACAAAACTATGTACTAAGTCCATGTCTATGGACTGATACTTGCATTCACTTGATGGGGATGGCAGAAGGGGAGAAATAAAAACTCCAAATAACAGTATGGGAGCCAGAAATAACATGCCAGAAAAAGGAGTTGGAGGATCAAAGACACTAGATTTTTACAGGGCACCCATAGGCTAGCTCACAGCAAGGTAGAAGGTATTAAAGTAGCAATCAGGGTCAGATATAAAAGTGTTCTTAATTTTAAAGCCTTCAGTGTTTTGTAAGAAGCAATCAGCAGGTATTATATATGTTGGAGTGCAAAAGTAGAAGTAGAGGAAGGTAATTTTGTTAAAATTCAAGAACAAGAGACTTACCAACAGCAACAAATGCCCTTAAACGAAAAGGGAAAAGAAAACAGAAGGTAGAGGCAGTGCACAGAAAGGTATTCATCAATCCAACAACCACTGATAGAATCCAGTAATGAGTATGCTAGATAGATGAAAGGTGCAATCTGTCCCCAGAAATGTTTTGTTTGACATACACAGTGCTTTGTAAATATTTAAGCCAATGTTTTTAAAGAAAAATTCAACATAACAATTGGCATTTCTAGTTACTCTAGAATAACTTAAAGTAATGCAAACACTGGGCCTATACTTCCATGAGGCAAAGTACGTGGGATTTGAACACACTTTAATATTTACTCTTAAAATGAAAAGTTATCACCAAGCAAGCTTATATTACCTGTTAGCTAATAGATCTTTAAATGTGCAAACCATATTAACTCCTTTAGAGCCAGTAAATGAGTCTTTTATCTCCAGTTTAATGTCATACTCTTAGCCCTCTAACCTAAAAGAAGCTAAGCAAAAAAAAAAGAGTGACAAAAGTTTACTTCAACTCTTCTTCAGTTTCTAAGTACCTCTACAAACAAGTATGTCTGATACTTGGCTAGGTGAGGATGAATCATAACAGTGAGGCAAAGCCTGAAATTAGCCAGGAATCTAAAAGAAGACAGCCCGGAAGACTCAGGTGAAACATGACTCATTAAATCTTGGAGTTATAACTTCTACCATCTACTCTTTGAAGTGCAAGGGCTTGATGAATGAGATTTTTAAACCTAATCTTAGCACTTTAAGTAAATAAAAGGTGGCATTACTGTGCCAAAATAAGTGGTGGTGATATAAATAAAAGAAAAGGACATCTGCAAATCCACATCAACAGTATTCTTATTTTATAGAGGCAGAGAGGTTAGTGTGTATTATGTGGTACAAAATGAACTGCGAATTTAAACAGGACATGTTCAAACAAAAAGGAGAGAGAAAATCATCACTATAATTCCTTAAATATCTGAAGGAACATTTGATAGATAACTGAAAAGGTTAAAGAACTTCAGCTTCAAAAATAAAGAAAAAATATCATAAAGTATAGATCAGCTTCTCACGTAATTTTCACAAGTAAATTGATTAAATGAATGTTCCTGGTAGTTCATTTTTTCACCTAGTTCTTACTAAAAATGTACCCCAGAGTTTAAAGTTCCCCTTCTTGTAATTAGAATTTACCAGTCTGAACTCCCAAAACCCTAAGGGCAAAAACTTTCAAACATTTTGTTCATGGAGAATCTTTTCAAAAATGAATCGTGCAATGAAACTTACATGAAACAAATAAAAGCTAAATGTCACAGTCGAAATGACAAAGGGTCTCCTTGCAGTCCACTCCAGCCTGCCAGGAACACTGTAGTAGGGGTTTAGAGAGATGGGGTCAAGGTCTGGTTGGATGTTGAAAGAGGGAATCGGATTTCTGGGGTCCAGATTATCCATCTCAATTTTCTTCAATGTAGCTCAACTTCAGTCAGTTTTACATTTTTGTATTGGGCCTTCTGATTAGTATATAATCATTTGAAATATTCCATTAGTAGGCCTGGCGTGGTGGCTCAATTCTGTAATCCCAGCACTTTGGGAGGCAGAGGCAGGTGGATCATGAGGTCAGGAGTTCGAGACCAGCCTGGCCAACATGGTGAAACCTGTCTCTACTAAAAATACAAAAATTAGCCTGGCATGGTGGCGCACACCTGTAATCCCAGCTACTAAGGAGGCTGGGCAGGAGAATTGCTTGAACCCAGGAAGCGAAGGTTGCAGTGAGCAGAGATCGCACCACTGCACTCCAGCCTGGGTGACAGTGCGAGACTCCATCTCAAAAAAAAAAAAGAAATATTCCATTAGTAAAAAACACAGAAACCCTAAAACAAACATAAACACTAAAACAACTTTAAATGTAAAACATTACTATAAAATATTAAGTGCTTTAGTTACACTATCCTATAATTTATTTTCCATTCTGCAGCTAGAGGGATCACTGTACGGTCCAGATTTGATTGCCTCTTCCTTGGCCCTAGTATAAAGATAAGGTATTTAACATAGATTATGTCTTTATGACCTGCCCCTTCTATCTTCAAAGCTTATCTACTGCCCTTCTTTGTCTATGCTGCAGCCATACTGAATTTTTTTATTTCCTCTAAAGTGCCACGTACTCTCATTCCTCCAGGTCTTTGCATATGCAGTTCCCTCTGCATGGAGGACCACTCTCCCCTCTGTCTCTGCCTGGAGAACTCTTATTCATAGACAGATCCCAACTGAGACATAAAATTCTCAAAGGCTATGAGTTTCCACAGTAGTATCCCCTAACAAAACACATATAGCATCTTATAATGACTGCAAACAGTCTTCACTTTGCTCAGTAGTGTAGGAATATGAAAATGATATGCTAGTTGAAACTGTGCAAATAAATCTTTGTAATAAGTAATGAAATATTGTTCAATGTCCTTTGAAAATTTTTGTCACAACACTAAAAACTGTCACATTTTACAATGTATACAGAAATGAGGTAAATAGTCAAACTCACAGTTATTTACCATACTAAATACAGAACATTAAAAATCTTGAAAACCGTCAATAAAAGAACACTCAACAGTTAAAAAAAACTATTTATTTAGCAAATGCAGACAATTCACTGAAGACATTTTGCAGTTGGTTAGCAAGCACATGAAAACATATTTGATATTATTAGCCATTAGAGAAATGCAAACTAAAATTTCAATGAGATCACTAAACAACTATTGGAACAGCTAAAATAAAACACAGTGCTAGCACCAAATGCTGGTGAAGATGCCGAGAATATGGATTACTCATACACTGCTAATGGGAATGTAAAATCGTACAGCCATTATGAAAAATAGCTTGACAGTATTTTATGAAACTAAACATGTATTTACCATGCTAGATAGCAATTGTACTCTTGTGCATTTATTGCAAAGAAATAAAAATTTATGTTCAGACAAAAACACGCAGATGAGTGTTCATAGCTTTATTTGTAACAGCCAAAAAGAAAACAACAAAAATGTCCCTCAATGGAAAACAATTAAACAAATAATGGCATACAGTGGAATACTATTCAGCAGAATAAAGGAACTATTAATATGCATAACAACTTGCATGGATCCTAAGGGAATATCTAGATTGAAAAAACTGAACCCAAAAGGTACATAGTACATACATACAGTGTACATACATACATATACACACATATTCCATTTATACAAAAATCTTAAATTGTGACATTACAGAGAAGTAATGATGATGGTTCTGAAGGAACAAGGGGAGGGGGCTCTACGAAAAGGTAGCCCAAGAGATCCTTTAGGTGACAAAAAAAATTCTATTATATATCTTGATCGTGGTGGTAGTTACTATAAATCTACACATGATAAAACTGTAAATAACCTCATACACATACACATATGACTGTGTATAAAACTGGTAAATTCTGAATAAGGTCAGGTTTTATCAATATCAATTTCCAAGTTGTGATAATGTACTACAGTTGATGCAAAATGTAAAATAATATATTTGAGGGAAAATGGATAAAGGCACACAAAAACTCCCTGTATTCTTTCTTATAACTGCATGTGAATTTATAATTATCTCAGAAATAAAAGTTGAATTTAAAAATTAAGAGTAATTTGAATAATGCTACCCTTGTTTTCTTGGTTAAATATACCGTAAGGAAGCCAGCATATATTTTATACCTCAGAAAATTGTCATATTCCTTACTAAGTTGGAATAAGCCTCTAGCATTTAATCCTTTACATTTTTTTTTTTTTTTTTTGAGATGGAGTCTCACCCTGTCACCCAGGCTGGAGTGCAGTGCCACCATCTTGGCTCACTGCAAGCTCCGCCTCCCGGGTTCATGCCATTCTCCTGCCTCAGCCTCCCAAGTAGCTGGAACTACAGGTGTCTGCCACCACGCCCGGCTAATTTTTTATATTTTTAGTAGAGATGGGGTTTCACCATGTTAGCCAGGATGGTCTCGATCTCCTGACCACGAGGTGATCTGCCCACCTCGGCCTCCCAAAGTGCTGGGATTACAGGCGAGAACCACCGCACCCGGCCTCCATTACATGTTTAATGTTAGGAAATATCTCCACAGGTTAATTTGAATATTTTACTAGTGCTGCTTCTTCTGGGACATCTTTTTTCCTTTTTTGTCACAACCGCTTTCCTTCTTTATGTGAATAAGTTCACCTTCACTAAGTTTCTCTGGCCACATACATACAGTCTCTTGAATGGCAGGATAGTCAACATTTCCATAGTCAGCATATTCTTCTGTAACTCCATTTATGTGGATTCAAATTTTACCTCCGAAGTTATCACTTGTGTTTTTTTGCTTCACTTTCATCTTTGTCAACCAATTCCTTTATAAATTACCCATATTTACAAAATTTCATGTAAGCTTACCACTGAGAGACATAGAGGCAACACAAGTAAATGCTTGCTGTCTGCGCCTGACCCGAACAACAAATGAGGAGTGACCACTCACTAACAGACTTCAGGAAGTTATGTGATTAGTCACTGATCATGATGTACATCTATTATTTATGTAGTGATTTCTGGGCTGAAGACCAACAATAAGGTAGTCCTTCATGCAATTACTCACAATTAACATATCATGGTAACTAAAATTTGGACTGTGTTGTTAGGGGACTGGTATGGCTCAATGAAACAGTACAAGTGAAGAACACGTGTGTGTCCTTATTTCATATACTGACTAGTATATGATCTCTTGATTTTCTGGGGTATCACATATTAGTACATATCAACATTCATAGGAAAAAGTTCTTCCTCCTACCCTACCTATTTCCTCCTATGTAAATATCTAGAGAGACTTTGATGAGTGTTTGTGATATATTTGCACTTCCATAACCAGGCACGGTGGCTCACACCTGTAATCCTAGCACTTTGGGAGGCCGAGCTGGGCAGATCACGAGGTCAGGAGATCCAGATCATCCTGTCTAACATGGTGAAACCCTGTCTCTACTAAAAATACAAAAAATTAGCAGGGCGTGGTGGCGGGCACCTGTAGTCCCAGCTACTTGGGAGGCTGAGTCAGAACGGCATGAACCTGGGAGGCAGAGCTTGCAGAGAGCAGAAATCGCGCCACTGCACCCCAGCCTGGGCAACAGAGCAAGACTCCATCTCAAAATAAATAAATAAACAAATAAACAAACAAACAAATAAATAAATAAATATAAAAATAAGCCTGAAAATAACATAATCACACTGGTATTAATAATAATGTTAATACTGAACTATAGTGAAAAAACACTATACAAATAAATCCTGGAGTTTAAAATCATTCCATGATTATCTATGGTTAATAACAAAAGAACAGCAAAGAAAAAAAAACCCTCCTGAAATAATTTCATTTATACATGCTGTGGTTTTTTTTATGTTTTTTATTTTATTCTTCTTTATTCAGCAATTTCCATGCTAAAATTCTGGCTTTCATTCCTTGAACAGATACCTACAGATATCAGGATGAGCCACCTCAAAATTGTATTGCAGGGTGGCAAAAAATGTTATAGTAAAAGAATGCTATCTCAGGATGTAAAATCTGCTAAGAGTGCCCATTTAATTACTATGCTCATTGATTAAATCCAGAAACTGTTTCAGTTTCTTAGAAGGGAATTGCATATGAAATGTAAAAAGACCTATACTTCTAACTTTGCTTTTAGTGTCCAAATATTTCATATGTGGGAAGATCTGTATCATTTTATAACATTCGATACATATGTTTAACAAGGGTAATATGCATTCCTTATAGAAAACACAAAAAACGCAAAAATACCATAAGAAAATTAAAAGCATTCATAATCACATCACCCAGAGATAAAATGTTTATATTTTAACATATTTATTTTTTCTATATATGGAAATACTCTTTTCCCCACAAACAAAATTGTATTCCTATAATACTCATTCTTGCATTTCTTTACAAAACACATTCTAAAATTGTTGTATTTTTATTCATGTCTCTTTTACCACCTAACATAAGCATAACTGGCAATAAGAATGGTTAACATGATTAGAAAGAGTAAAGCAATGTGCTGAGCATTTTATAAGTATTAACTCATCCAATTCTTATGACAGTATGAGGGCACTAGTATTATTCCTGTTTTACATGGACTATGAAGCCTAGGAATTTAAACTAACTTGCTTAAGATTACACAGCTAACACATGATGAAGCTCACATTCAAGCCTAGGCCACTTTCATCTAGACTAACTTTTAATCACACATGCTTTCAGCCTCCAATGGTCAGCCCTTATCTGTTCAAGGTCAGGCTGAACTAATTACATGCAAATTATAGCATGTTTTTAAAGGAAATTATTTCATCAGCAAATATTTTACAGAAATCAGAACTCAACTAGTAAAAGTTTTAATGAATGTTAACACTTTACTGGAGAGTTACAATTATGTTCACAGAAACAAAAAAGCTGGTTTCCCTTATGGTAACAGCTAACTCTACAATTCTTAAGGGTATATTGACTTCACTGTTTTACAGCACTTAAACATTCTTTAAATGTTGTTTACAATCCAAATATTCTGATGTGAAGATGAAAGTTTTCTTACATCTATATGCAGAACAACTGAGTTCAGTAATTATGCAATGTCCAAAAGTGAGAATAAAGGGTAAAGCTGCCTAGCAAACCATTTTATCAAAGATTACCAAAAAATAAATTTCTATCCATGCTATCTAAATTATTTGAAATTTAAAATAGTAGAATAAAAATACTTAAGATTTGACATTAAGTCAGTCCTTTAATTTCCCTTTCCTTCCTTACCCAGAGAAAAAAATATTTTTTGTGCCTTTAACACACATTCAATACATATTTGTAGAGGGCCTATTGTGTGTAAAATAGCCTCTCTACCGAATAATAATAATATACACACACATGCATGTGGGTATATGTGCACGTATCATAGACATTGTAAAATTCTAAAAACTTGGGAAAGAAGAAGATTCAAGTAAATTTTTTTAACATATTCTTTACCAAAGTTCCCAATTTTTCTACACATAAACATATTTTCTACTAGAATTTCACAATTTAAGAATGCTGCTGAGTGCAGTTTTCCCTTTGTCATTTTCAACCCATCCTTCTCTGAAATTGTTAAAAATCAGTGAGACAACTAAAGGCAAATAGCTTTGGGAAAAGTAAGTAAATGGATAATCAGTCTATACACAATATATTTAACTTAGCTAAACAGAGAAATGTCTAGGTCCCAGGTGTTGCTTGTCCTGTTCAAGGCTAACCCTTCTATTTGCAAGGTCTCATTTCCTTTTATCTTCTTCCAGTCCCTCTCCCCACATCAATTATCCCGTTTCTCCTGTTTCTTTAGTCTACCCCCTTGACTAATCTGGTCCCTGCATAGAATCTCCTCCATCTTAACAACAACAGCAACAACAACAATTCAAGTCCAGATCTACTCTGTCTCCTTTCTTTAATCGAGCTTATTGACGGTATAATCAGCGGACTTCCTCATTTGCATGGCGAGCTCACTTCATTGCAACTTTATTCTTGCCCCTTTTGGTAGCTGAAATTAGTTTCACCAAAGTCACCAATGAGCCCTTAATTAATGAATCTATTAGGCATTTTTCATTTCTCATCTTACTGTATCTTTCCAAAGCAAAGAGAACTATTGGCAATTCTTCTGCCTTCTTGAAACCTTCCCCCATGCCCTTCACAAAACAGCTACTGTTCTTTTTCCTGCTACTTCTCTGATGATCCTCTTCAATTTTCTTATTAATGTCTCTTTCTCTGTCCATCCTTCAAGTAATGGCTTTCATTTAGGTTTCTTTTCTTTCTCATATCATAAATTGCAATGTTTCATGGACAATTTTTCACACCCCATGGCTTCACCATCAATTCATCCTGATGATGCATAAATTTACATTTCTACTTCAGATGGCTTTCCAAATTAGTATGAACAACAGGGGTCTGGAACTATTTTATTCATTCTATGTCACTCAGACAACCAGGATCAGAGTTGAAATTGTAAGCCATGCCCCTGAGTCCAATTTTAGTCCTATGCTTTTTCTAACATAGAATATAGCTTCTCTAGTTCTACAATTGTATCAATGCTGTTTCAAAGAAGTAGCAGAAGAAATACAAATTCCAAAACTTTACACAAAGGCAGAACTCCATGGTGGAGCTGGGGCTTGAATACTGGAGAAGCTTAAGAGAGGTAGAAAAGATAATTTCTAGACACAATTTAAGAAGGAGGATGGAGGCTGGAAGTCCATTAAGATGAGACAGGGCACAGGGATCCATCCTTCCTAAACCAAGAAAGAGATAAAATTTTTCTCTTTCACATTTTCTTTTGCCTGTACTTTCAATTACCTAATGAAGCAATGAAATTTAGCTACTATTATGCTTATATTAAATCTAGGTTTCAAGTCAGCTCACTCAGTAGGTATATCTCAGTAACTGTTTAATCAGCTATGGATCAGAGTTCAGATTTTAATAGTTTCATATGATATCACAATATTAAGCACAGAAAAGAAACAAAGACAGAGATCACAGACCTCTGATTACCAACTGCCTTTTATAAGTTGTATAACATGATGTAGGAAATAGTCACTTCCCTGAGAGGGTAAGAAAGGCAGGAGCAGGAGAGAGATATGGGGAGGAGACTTACATTTCAGGCCTAGGCGGGGACCCCAGATCCTAGACATCTAGCTCCACTCTAAGTCTTAAGGATTCAGCATTTCTGGCCACTGTCACTGTACACGCTGTTCCCAGCCTCAGTCTATTTATATTTATAGACTAGTTAGCTCTTTGTAGCCAGAAGACATCAACACCACCAAAATAATTATAAATATTCATAGTCAAGAGCAACTGTCTTTGTTTTTCAAAATGATAGAAATATGAAAGCTACAGTGTTTCCATTCCTAGCACCTTACAATTACCTTATTGCTGATTATGCTGATATTGTAACTATTTATTTATAAAATCTCTGTCCAAATTAACTGTAACCATTACTTTTATCAGTGCAACCTTTGTAAATAGATAATGTGCTGCTGTATTTTAACAGTAAGTGGTAGTGATGTTATACAGACATTACATCATTCAATCACCCATTTTGCCATCCCTACTCACACAGCAAATTTCCATGAAAAACGTTAGCATCTACCCAGGATAGGCCCACTCAGTGAAGCCATATCAATGACAATTTTACTTCAGATCTGTGAGCTTATCCCAGAGTTAAATTCAATATAGTTTTATAACTTTAATACTAAAATACATCAAAATTGGCTACCTCCTTCACAAGTTAGAGTGGTCAGAACAGCCAAATGAAATTCAAAACAATTATGATAAACTAGAGACCCAATTCCATTTGACTTATAATAACCACAATTTACTATAATGGTCCTCGGCCCTGAAGGAGATGGCATATTCAGGCCAGGCTCTATAATCCCATTCAGACACCATCAGTGGTGAGGGGTGGCAGTGCTCCTGCACTCCCTTCTGCATAAAGACCCTTGCTTTCAGTTCACCATGGGTCATGGGGTTTGTGGCAGTTGAAGAGTTCAATACCTGCTACCTATTCAGAGTAACCCAACAGTGTGCAGCTGAATGAAAACACTGCTCCAACCACAGTGAAATTTTAATAGATGGGGTCATGCATCCCAAAGTTTCAGACACGGTACAATAAGAAGAAAAACATGAAAAGAAGAATCTTGAGCAGAGCTCTGGGTATTTTCCAAATACTGGGAGGTTTCGTCTAACAGAAATTTTCACTGGACAGTACAGTTCAATAACTCAATAATGCAGTGCCATCTTCAGTAGCAGAATACCTAGAAGTGAGATGTCTTTCTAAGTCTGCTGTTTCAAAGCAAATAATTATCTTGATAAATCATGCAAATAGAACCCTTGCTCGGCTGAATGACAAAAATATCCAGTGCATTATCTAAGCACACGGATTGGTAGAAAGATAATATGAAATGAAAGGCTTGTTTCAATTTTTAAGTATCTGCAGGCAGCAGCTGGAAAGCAGCAATATATTTCAGTTAGGAAGAGCAGCTCCTAAAATTATAATAGACTGCTCAGATTTGAAGGCAGAAGGAGAAAAGTGGGGAGAATGATATACATGGAGATAACAGCTTTTACTTATGTGATACTTATTGCTCCCGGTTTCTATCATGACAGCCAGTTATATAGAATGCATACTGTAGACAATACTCTATTTGCCCTTGCTTTCACTAAGATACAGACTCCTCCAGGATACTGGAACTCAAATGTAGCATAGGATCTCACTGGAGGGCAACCATACAACCCAATGGTTGACTGTTACAAAGGATTATTTCCACTGGGTATGGTGGCCCACGCCTGTAATCCCAGCACTTTGTGAGGCCAAGGTGGGTGGATCACCTGAGGTCAGGAGTTCAAGACAAGCCTGGCCAACATGGCAGAACCCCATGTGGGATTACAGGCATGAGCCACCACGTCCAGCCAAGGCAGTATTTTCTATCTTTGAGTATAACATAAAGTTATTCTCTGTATAGTGGTATACTTCCATTTTCCCTAAAGAATAAAGTTTGACAACATTTAATAGTAATCCAAAAATGAAAATCATCTTTTTGTTTTTGTAGTTCAATAAAAAGGTCCAGGGACAGACGCAGTGGCTCACGCCTGTAATCTCAGCACTTTGGGAGGCCGAGGCAGGTGGATCACCTAAGGTCAGGAGTTCGGGACCAGCCTAACCAATATGATGAAACCCCACCTCTACTAGAAATACAAAAAGTAGCCAGGTGTGGTGGCAAGCGCCTATAATCCCAGCTACTTGGGAGGCTGAGACAGGAGAATCACTTGAACCTGGGAGGCAGAGGTTGCAGTGAGCTGAGATCGCACCGTTGCACTCCAGCCTGGGCAACAAGAGCAAAACTCGGTCTCAAAAATAAAAAAAAAAATCTATAAAATAAAATAAAAATAATCCATAACACATCTGTGAAAGAGCGTTTGCCTACTAGCTCAATTAATAAGTGAAGAATTAGCCATATAGTGCATGGCAGTAATTCAGTAGTTTGCTCAGGTGGTATTATCCTTTAGTCTAGAGTCAAAGGAATTCTTGTCTTTTTCACAGGCATTTTCCACTGTATTAGTTCAATTCACTGCTTCTTGAGTGGTGCAACTTAGAAGGTCTTCTTCATCAATAAACATCCATTTCAAAATAAAAACTAGTTATCTTTATAGGCAATTTTGTATTTGTTGTTGCTCAGAGTTGAATTTTACCAAGCTTTTATAACAGAAGAAAGCACAACTCATGATCTTCTGAGAATGACAGCGCTTAAGAGATCTTTTAATAAAATCACAACATTCTAACAAAAATTTATCAAAGTTTAAGAAATTTTAACTCCTCCTATTTCCCGGGACCTGTTCGCTTTAAGTGAGAAAAACAAGTAACAATTGACCTAATATTTATAAGGCCAGAGTACTAAAACCTTGACACATTATCATTTCGCTTAATCCTCATTTAATCTCGCATTTCAGAGGAGACACTAACGTTTTTAAAATCATGGGCCAGTAAGGGGCGCAGATTTCCAACACTTTTCCCTACTCAACGCCATCTCTTTGAAATTTCATCAACTGGAGCCAAAAAGTCGTCACAAAACATTGAGATGTGATGACAGCTGCTATTATATAATGTCAAGGTAAATCACTAATTAGCATTTGAGAAACATATAAAGAGTATTAACCTAATAAGTATGGTGAATATGAAGCCAGTAATTCACCTCCAAACCCATTCTTCTACGTCTTCTACTTTCCATAGCAGAATTCCTAGACTAATTCTGCAAAATGTTCATAATCCAGGACCCAATGTGTGACTCCCTTCATGCTGATATGAGCATCAGTTAAACTTTTATATGCTTTTAAATAAACATTGATGAAATTAATAGTTAGGAAACTAAAAAGGGTGGGGTGGCAATGTTATTCCACGCCCTATACAACCAAAACTAGTCTTAGTTTGTTTTCAACACTGCACCGTCGGGATTAAAATTCCTTTTAGCTTCACTTCTGTAAATACTACCAAACAGAGCTCCTGAGTAACATGAAATAACCTGTCATAATTCAGAAATAATATAATTTCAATTATATAATTTTTTTGAAATACTGAAAATGGGATATAGGTCTCCCACTGCCCCATTATAGCTTTCTTACATTTAAGAATTCAGAGCAAATTAAGAATCATTAACTACTTGAAATAAATCTGTCTAAGTATTGAGTATCTAAATTTACAAGGACTAGCTTTCCAGCCATTTAGAATGTTTCATATTTAGCATAGTTTATGGGGATTCCAGAAATTACTGCAACCATTCCATTTACAAACTCTATACTTGGGTAGTCCCTGGGCAAAACCATACATATAAAACTACTATCTCAGGAAAGAAAAATATTCACCTATGAAAGAATCTGTTCTCCTCATTTTCAGTTTGTGCCCATGAATAGTTACCTGTTTTCTTCAGTGTAACTAAACTTCCCTTTCTATATTTAAAAAACAAACAGTATTCAGTTACTTTTTGTTATTTTGTTTATAATTTTTCATAGCACAGGTGTGACTCTATGCAAGCACACTGGATGATCCTTTAAATTATAAAATGTATAAATTTCAGTTAATACAAATAAATGCATATATGTCCCGAGTTGCCCAATGATGAGGATAGCTTCTAAGAATGTCCCTGTAGTTGTGCAAACATCATAGGGTGTTAATTACATAAACATCATAGAGTGTTACTCACACAAACCTATACAATAGATATAGTTTATTACATATGATATAGTCTATTGCTCCTACAATATAAACCTGTACAGCATGGTGCTGTACTGAATACTTTAGGCAGCTGCATTACAATGGTATTTTTATATCTAAATATATCTAAAAATAGAAAAGGTACCATAAAAATATAGTAGTATAATCTTACGGGATTGTATATATGCAGTCTATCATTGACTGAAACATCATTATGTGTCAAATGACTACATTTAAACAATAAAAAGTTCTTTAGTTCATCTAAATAAAGGCATTTTTGTCAATCAAATGTTGTGCAAATAGCACATTCCATAGTTTCCAGCTCATTCTCACCCAATCATATACTATCTCAACAAGTTAACAGAGTTATGATACAAACCAGATTTGCGCTGATATAAATTTGTCTTTCATATCTTAGAGCACAAAAAGGAACACTTTATGTGTTAGGCCATTCTTGCATTACTATAAAGAAATACCTGAATCTGGGTAATTTTTAAAGAAAAGGGGTTTAACTGGTTCACAGTACTGCAAGCAATACCGGAAGCATGGTGCTGAGCATGTCTGCTGGGCTTCTGGGGAGGCCTCAGAGAGCTTTTACTCATGGCAGAAAGTAAAGGGGGAGCGGGCATTTTACATGATGAAAATGGGAGCAAGGGAGGAAGGAGGAAGATGCTACATATTTTTAAACTCTCTTACAATTGTGAGGACAGCACCAAGGGAATTGTATTAAACCCTTCATGAGAGATCTTTGTCCATGAACAATCACCTCCCACCCAGCCCCCATCACCAAGACTGGGGATTACAATTCAACAGGTTTAGCAGGGATATATATCCAAATTATATCAATTTGTGTACTCAACTTGTCTTTAAATCTATGATGGGCACACAGACATAGTAAGATCATTTTACGTATATACTATTCTATAGAGGATTTCAAAACAAGGATCTAAATTATGCTCTTAAAGTGATTTATAAATGTAACCCTTGATTCCTCATTTACCAACAAATAAGAGAATTATTGGCTGTCCAGCTTTTTGCTAAAGGACAAAAGAAATCCTAGTTTTCACCTTTAAAAAGACAGATGGGGCCCCTGAATTTCCAGTTTGCTGAAATGAAATTTAATTGTTAGATTAAAATTTGAAAAGGGCTCATATAAAATAAAATAGCATTGGTGAATGGAGGCATAAATCACCTTTAATAACAAAATTCCAAAGAGAAAAAATTACAGAATATAAATATAAATATGTGTAAATTTTCTCAACAAAGAGAGCCCGGTACAAATACTTTCCCCAAAAGAGAGATGTCTATGTGCCAATGACACAGTATAAATTAGAATTTGATGTATTTTTGACTATTATGAAATAGGTCCTCATGAACTGAAGTTCTACCAAAACAGAGAAGCCAAGGTAGGAAGAAAAAGAATCACTGGGAATACAGTAATGTAAGTCATATTTGCTTTAATTACCTTAACTCTATAAACTTAAAATTGTAGAATGAGGTAGGAAACCCTCTTCTGCAACATTTGTTTTGTGTTACACATGATGATGCACATCAAGCACTCGTCTGCTGCCCACATTTCTCATCCTGCTTTCAGTTAGATGGTATAATGTCACTTGTGACCAATGGGCTGTGACATGTGTTACTTCCTGAATAAGGCTTCGGAACACCCATGAAGGTTCTCCAGTCACTGTCTTTTCTTGCCACTAAGATATAGTTCTGTGTCCCAAATGGTGCAACCACAAAATGTAGAGCCTCCGTCAGCATGAGGTTGTGGGTGAGTACACAGTACAAATCCCCCAATGACTTGCTATGCACATAACATAAATAATAAATAAATTGCCATTGTCCCTGAATGCCATGGCTAATTAGGAACTACAATATAATCTAAGTTGACTTGAATACCTTTCAAAATCAAGGAGTTGGTCATATCAATGGTCTGTTCTAAACTACTTGATAAAACAGTACCTGCTTCCATTCCTATTGCATGTCTGGAAACCTCCTTCACACCCCTATGTCTTGGCTCATAAACTGCATTCTCACTGGAAACAGACATAAACATCATTTCTCTTTCATCTGGGAATCAGTTTGCTGAACACTCATTTCTATCTACTAGGTTTACCACTAATGACTAACCAAATCATTTTAGCAAAGTAAAAATATTCTCAAAACAACTCAAAAAGTTTTTTTAAACCCATCAAAAAGGAAGGTCCTCCTTTGTAAATCTATGTGGAGAATTTTCTGTCTTTACTTTCAGGCCCAGACTTTAGATTTAAAGCACTCTCTTTTTACTTGTTGCTTTTGACAGAAGACGCCCTTCCAAATGGCATTTCTATATGTACATTCACAGTTAGTTACCATATCAGTCGATGCTACATTTCAAAAGTAGAAGGAATAGATATTTAACTGTCTCATTTTTTTATAGATGAGAGAACCAAAACTACAAGAGTTAGTAATTAGCAGAGCCAAAACCTGAACCTGAACTTTTAGGTGTTATTATTAAAACTCTATATTACATAGCCGTTTATCCAAAAAAAAAAAAAAAAAAAAATAGATCATACTCAAATTTTATCATTCAATTTTTATAAAATTACCCAACATGAAAACTTTTTTTAACCCTGTGATATATAACAAAATTCTAACAAAATTGTGATTCTGAGTCATGATGAGTTTCTTCAAGGCATAATTTTTCTTATACATTCTCAACTTTAAGTTTCAAATTTTAATATATTTCTTAAAAGCAAACAGCATTCAAACAATTTTTTTTTATCTTGTCCTATTATGGGGGACATATTATCCCTACCTAAACTTGTCAGTTAGTTACAGAAGTTTGCATTACATTTACTGAATACTTTTTACATATAAAAACATACTTAGAAACATATAATTGATTTGAAACCTGAATGCAAACATTTCAGTTTATTGTCATGAATATCTCCCAAGTCTTGCTAAGCTTTTGGTAACATTCACAAAGGAAAGCAGAGGCCTTAATAAGGCATTGTTAAGTAAGCTTCATTATCAGTAATGATGATTGACTTCTTCCAAACAAATTAAACAGACAAATTAATAAATAAATAACCTCCTCCTAAGCAGCAATGATTGGGTATTTTAAAGTATATGGATAATTATTAATCTCACCTATGATTTTACATATATAAACACAGCCTAAACTTGTACATTTTTAAGAAAAATATAGTAATGAATACTCACAACCTTTGTCCTGCACACTGGTTTTCCTATTAGCATAACCCAAAGGCCCATGAAGTCTTTAATATTGTGAATCAAGTTTTTAACACTTTCCTTTTCCTGTCATCTTGTCTATCTAAATCTGAGCTTATTAAACAGTGCTGCTATAAACAGTGCTGTAATAGAATCAATGACTTCATCTTTTTCCCAGTTATGGTATGAGTTTGATAAGCTATATTTCTGTATTATTCATGGTAAATTTAAGAATAGGTTTGTAAAGTAGACTGTATCTGCATATATCTGCATAGATATATTTTGAAAATGGCAAAGAATGTCTAATGAGCACTGTGATTCAACCTCTTCTGATTTCTTGGAAGTGTCCTACAGAATCTAGCACAATATACAACACAAAGTAGATGTGAATAAACACTTGTAAACTTGTAAACATCATAGGCCAAATTCAGACTTGTTAGGGGTACTGTCTGTATATTCAATTTTCCTAGCAATCTTATGCATATCTTTATAGTCATAAACAATCAAAGTCGTTTGGTCAGTTTAAAAGTTATTTCTGAGTTTAAAGTTTAAGTGCCTGAAATGTCATTTGAGATTTGATATCATTTGAATAGAGATAAGAGAAAGAAAGGCTGAGGTAATATTTAACTGAAAAGAAATGAAGTGGTAAAATAAAAATACTTCCAGAGAATAAAAACTTAGATTATAAAAGGACTTCCAAAGTCTTTTATAATTGATATGAAGTGGAGGTGGGATTTTTTTTTCTAGTCAAGTGACCATTCATACTAACATGCCATAAGTTCCTCAATCTTAAATGCCCACCAGCCATGGTGTGCATAGCTTCAGCTAATGATAGCATTTTGAGCTGTATTTATGAGTTTGTTACGTAATTTGTTATCAATATTAGTCTTGTCTTTGTACTTTTAGAACACAGAGAACAGGTACCTCTCCTGGCTGGACAGTTGAATGGTTTCCAAGCCAATGATCTTATGCAATGTTTAAGTTAAATCAGTAACAAGGAAAACCTGATAAGATTGGTTTAAAACCTAATCAGGTTTGATATCCAAATGCTAAGGTATTCTTGACTATTCTCATTAAATGCTCCCAGAAGTGCTATGGATGTAATACTTGTGACACAGTCTCAAGCAACACAGACTCATGTTTTACTAATCTCTGAATCTTTCTGCAAACATTAGGTGACAACTGAGCCAGATTTCCTCTAAATTCACATCAGTCACAGGGAATGAACTATTTTAGTAGAAGACAGATAAGCCTTTCCATAGAATATTCCTGATGAACTAGTCTTTACCATTAGGAAAACTTGCCAGTAAAGGGTCACACGAAGCTCAAGGTAAGCACAAAAATGAAGCGAGCCTTAGATACTTTTGGGAGTACTATGCCACTCTAACTAGCTCTTTAGGTACTAAACTGTAGGTGTTAGATGATACTTTTGGAAAAGAGCAAAACAGAAAACTTGGATCACTTATGGAAAAACACTGTAGTTATCCAAGAAAGTTTCAAGTAATACAACAGATGTAATTAAAACCTTTAAACTCTAAATGAAAGAATGTACATAAATATGTTTCACATCTCTTCTATTGTAGTACGTTAAAGTTTTAATTTCCCTATTTCTCAATTTTAAGTATTAAATAAAAATTGTGGCTCTTCCTATACTAACAAAAACATCTCCATTTACTAAGCATCTATTTGTACCAAGTACTGGACTAAAGGGGTTACACATCTCAAACATGCAAAAGACTACTACAAAATGGATATCACAGTATCCATTTTATGGCTGAGTAAATAAACGCTTAAGTTTAAGGTAATTTATCCACCTCGGGATACAGAGTTGAGAAATGAATCAAGTCTATGATCCCAGAGACTGTGACAACAATGCCTTACATATTTACAGTATTAATAACACATAATGAGGATGTGGAGGCATGTCAAGTGTGCATTGAACATATATAAAACCAACTGTGTGGGTTCATGAAACAGAAAAGAGAGTGAATTAAAATCATGGTGACACTTTGCCTGCTTTTAGACTTAATGAGCACGCAAGTCAGATTGCAAACACAAATCTGCTATTCCCTTCATCATGTTACTTCCCTCCTACCTCTCACAGTATTAGCTTCTTTGGATTCAGAGGATTACTCCAGTGTTAGAAGATAGATGGCTTCATAGAAATAGGCTCCCAACACCAAGCAAACTTCTCATTTGATGCTCAGCAGCCCCAGCGCCACGGGGAAGCTAGCTGGGTTGGACCTACTATATTATAGTACCTTGGTCTCTATGTGCCACCTTCTTTAAGGATGTAAACTCCATAAGGGAAGAATATTCTACTACTCTGTTGACTTTTCTAACCCCATGCCTGGTATATGGTAGGCCCTTAATAAATATCTGTTGATGTATGGTTAATTTAAATGCAGTTCTACTATATTCTGCATGCTGGTTTTCCAACACTGACAACTGGCGATCCTGAATTATCCAGGACTCCATCCCAAACCCTCCCCATTTAATTCTAACCAGTTTGTCAGCATTTACTTAAAGAGAGATTTCCAATATCACAGGATTCTAGAATCCAAGGAATATGTAAAACCAGCCATTAGAATACCTGAGCGCAAAGTAGTAAAAGCCTCAAAACCAATTAATGACAAATTCAGTGACTTAACCTAATGTATCCAATATTATCCAACCTGACATAACTTGCAGCACTTTTAAAAACACCAATACCCTGGCTCTCATTTAAATTTAAGTGGTCTCACGGCAGGCATGGCACAGTTTGTTTTCTTAGCCTCCAAAAGAATCTAAACCGTCAAGTATGATCGCCTCTGACCTTTGACTAATCTCCAAGTCAAGTGTTGGCACAAGGTCAATACTACAATAAAAGATAATATTAAGTATTGTGATAGCATTTCTCCTTCTAAATTGTTTCATATATAAATCAAACCACTAACTTGGGCATCATTAATACTAGGTCCCCACATCAAACACAGGTTTCTTAGCACATAATAGCAGTACTGAAATGGAAACCATTAACTACTATAAAAATTACAGAGTAATGTCCTACTTGAGAGTTTGAGAGAGCCTTCGGGAAAAAATATTCTGACTTTAATGATTTACAATGTTAGTTCAATTTTATAAAGCAATTAAATGAAGCAAATCCAGTACTTAACTTTTGAAATTTGACTCTCTAATGTGCATACATAACCTTCCCATGTTCACAATAAAAAATAATGCAAAATGCACAGATGTCCTCTCATTCCAAAATTGCTGAGTTTATTTTGTAAGTCACTGGATTTAAATCTACAGGTGTCAGAAAATTAACAGGTCCCAATTTCACTGAAATATAGACATGAAAAGCAAAGGCTCACACACAGGGACAACAGAAAGCAGAGACTAAATTTAATGAATAAATTTAGGGTGACAGAGAGCAGAGAATATAAACTGAAGGAGGAACTAAGATGAAAAGAAAGGGATAGAGCCATGATCAGCACTCACTCTATTTAAACAAACAAAACAAAATCAATTCATGTAAGAGGAATTCTAATAAAAGGAGAGATGTCTTAACAATAAACTATTCTGTTGAAAAAGAAAAAAACATCAAAGTGCAGACAAATCCGTGACAAGGCCAATGACCAAGATCCTGCTTTTACCAGTTGCTTCCTCTGACTAGTTGGAGCTTCCTTTGAGTAATCCTAATTTTCCCCCAATGAAGCTTTATCATTCCTGTCAACTCACTTCCAATTTATTTTTAACAAAACATAAATGCTACTAACTCAAGATTACTACTAACTGGAATGAGAAGTATCTGAGTCAGAAATTATTTTCCTTTAATTCTTTAGGACCACAAAACCTAGAGTGAGCGGTGAGCCATGACAACTGTCACCTTAACTCCAAGTAGCTACGTGCCCTTCACCAAGCAAGTACTGCTACTTCTCTGCAACTAAGTTTCCATGTCTGTAAAGTAAGGCATTTGGACTAGGTTTCTACAGTGCTCTCTAGTTCCAAAGTACAATACAATTATAGACTACAATAATGGTCTTTAAAATTCAGGCACCAGGAAGTCTTTCCATTATTCAGAGGCTATAGAAGAATAAAACTCTTCACTCTATTAAAAAAAAAAAAAAAAAAAAAAAAAAAAAAAAAACAGCAATAACAACAAAAAAATCACCCAAGAGCTAAACTACATAGTTGACTTAATTCACGTTCTTTTAAAGAGCCTTGGCTTTGCATGCAAGTTAAATTCTACCATCACTTCACAAGTCAAGTTTCCTGCCTTTAAAAGATATACTACACATTTTACCAAGGGAAAGAAGTTATCCTGAAAGTACATTTATATACTGATATTTCCCCATTACTGTCCCATCACTCTTTCCTTGAAGTTTTACTGAATCATTTCCCACTTCTATATTCCTGAAGAAAAGGCAGCAGTTTTGAGAAGTGCAGTAATGATTATAGAGAGTGAGCTCTTTTCCAAAGTACAGTTTAACTTTGAAGAGCTTTGAAGAGAAAAATGAAAATATTCCATATGTAAATAATTTCTAAAGGCAGGAAACGCTAGGTAAAACCTCAGATATAAGAACAATATAGATAGAGATTTTACAAGAACAATATAGATATTTTACAAGACATTCAAAATATATCAGATCCTGGTCTGATAAATAGGAGTTTAAGTTAGGCTTTTACTTGGTAAAACAAAATACTGCATGTGAAAAATGATTATTCTTTATTCTTAAATTCTTGACATACAAAAGAATATTTAAAGAAATTTAACTGTATTCTATGTTTAAAGAATTATATTTAGTAGGTTAAATGTTAATAAATTTATAGAAATTACTGTCTTCCAAACTCACATGTATTGAGAAGCTGGATAGATTATGAAAGTTTAGCAATTTTTTAAAAAGCTTTAGAAATTTATTTAATTTGTAATCTTTCTCTCATATTTTAGTAAATGCTCTTATGGCATATGCCACAAAGATGTGGATGCCATGTTTCTGAAGAATATTTTGTAGCTATGCTAGTGAGGAAATCTATTCCAGAACTGAGCACTTTGTTCCAATGATGGGAGGTAAGAGGATAGTAGCAAACAGAAGTTCCTTTCTCCTAAAGCGGATAGTCTTGTAAGAGAAAAAAACCATTCAAACTTTGAAACCATTCAAAACTTGAAACCATTCAAAATATTTATGGTCTAAATAAACATTTGTTAATTTTTTACCATGTAGAAGATTAAAAGCAAAGCTTGAATGGACAGGATACAATAATGAGCAAGAAATGAAAGCTGCATTTCAGAGGCTTAGAGTTTACAGAAAGGACATATCATTTGTTCCCTTGCACAAAACAGAATCAAAATAAATATTTTTAAAATAAGTATTAAAACAAAAAGTGGTTTGATGATAACAGCTTGTGTTCATATTGTAGTACTTGCCTTCCATCCACCCACAGAGCTTAATGTACTAAATTATAAACATCATCATCCACCAGGGCATCCCTGTTATTGATGTAGCTGGAAAGTAT
This sequence comes from Symphalangus syndactylus, assembly GCF_028878055.3. Lineage (NCBI taxonomy): Eukaryota > Metazoa > Chordata > Mammalia > Primates > Hylobatidae > Symphalangus > Symphalangus syndactylus. The sequence goes on from NC_072424.2 coordinate 106,133,578, forward strand.
TAGTCATTCCTTACTCAAATGAGGAAAAGATTTTGGAAGGTTAAATTAGTTGCTCACAGCTACAGAATAAACAGTAAAATAGGGAATAGAACTCAGGGTTCCCTAAGCTATTGCCCCGATATATATTTTTTCATTTCCTAAATAAAATATTTCTCCTTTATAGGCCTTTAGGGTCTCAAATATTTTTTCATAGTAATATTATTCATGAAGCAGTGCCTTTTTAACATCAAGATAATTCATCATATCATCTTAGCATTTTTTTACTTTAAAATCTACTTAAATGGGCATTACTTTTCTCATAAAAAATTTCTACCAGTAAAACTGTTAGGTTTTAAATTCAGGATTATCACACAATAATTCAAATTTTTATATAAAAGTCCTATCAAAAATCATCATTTGTAAATATGTTTTAGACTTTTGTTACTACCATTTTTTAAAGTCAATTCACCTCACAAAAAAGCACGCTTAGCTTATTACTTCAAAGATTAAAAGATTCCCTTCAATGATTTATTACCAAAATTCATCATTAAAGTGAAATCTGTTTGCCTTGCAAATAATTTTAAATATTTGGTTCCAAGCAATAGCACCAACACTACTAAATACAAATCATGTTTTCCCTTTTTGTCCTTTGTTAACATCAGCAATAAGTTTACCATGTCTTGTGGCTATTGTTTCACTATAATTGAATTCTTAGAAGATTTCATTTGCCTCAAAACATCTCAAGAGAACAATATGAACAACTCAATTACAATCAGACAACTCAGTGAAATGAAACTGAATACACAGAAATACTAGGATTTGTCTATGAATTATACCACGCTTTCCCACGCTCTTCCACTGTCACCACCCAATCAGCAAAAAAACTCAAAAAACACTTTCTTTGTCTTCGATTCTTTCCCCTTACAATTATTATACTGTCGATTTATTTTATTAGTTACATCTGTTTCATCAGTTTGGACTCTATCTGTACCATAATGTGAAGTTAGTATAAAACAAACGGCTACTTCAATATCAATCAAATGAAACAACACTTTTATTGACAAGCATTTCTAACTCAAATTGATAGCTTGTTAGCAGCATATGTTAATTTTACGTATTCTCATAAAAAGGTTTAAGGCAATCTAGATTTAGTATTTTGACTACAGTTCCAATGTTGTCATTACAGATTTGAACTATAGTTCTACTATTAGTTACTATTAAAACCTGGAACACTTCAAAATCCATTACAATCTGCTGCTGTCATTCTCATACTTCATCAGCATATTTCAACTGTAGTTCATATCTTGGTTAAAGAGCCTCCTTCCTTCCAACTGTGGTTGTGGAGTCAACTCTAAGATACTGAAAGAACCCTAACTACTAACTCACCCAAACAATCACCATCTTTATCTTTCCTGAAAAAGAAATAAGTGCAATAATCTCAAGAAAGAAAGGCCAAACGCAGCCAGGCACCATGATGCACACCTGTAGTTCCAGCTACTGGGGGAAGGAGAGGCAGGAGGATTGCTTAAACCTAGGAGGTCGAGGCTGCAGTGATCCGAGATCGTGCCACTGCACTCCAGCCCTGGTGACAGAGTAGGACCCTGTCTCAAAAAAAAAAGAGAGAGAGAGAAGCCATTCCAGATTTCATTCTTCATCACCAATTTCTCAGCTTTTTAATTACTCTGCTTAAGCTATAAACTCAATGGCATTTTACTACAAGAAAAGCTGCTTAGAGATTAGGACCTCTGAGGCACACAACTGCATGACATGACATTTGCCTAGTTGACCTGTATTTGTCCATTATTTTGGTCCTTTCCAGTTAGTGCTTTTTCTCTCACATCAACTTAGTGATTCCCCTAGCTGTAGCCCCAAATTCTCATTCTGTTTCCAAGTTCTGACTCTAAGACTTTTATTTTAAATTGTCAAATAGAGTTTTTCAGAAATAGGTCTGCTAGCAGTTGCCTATAGCCTAACAAAGGAACGGACTTCAAAAGCATGGCACAAGAATACCAGGAAATGGTGATAAAAATAAATTAGAAGTGAAGAAGCAGAATTCAGGGAGAATCTGTAGAAAGGAAATGATTTTTTTTAACGCTTTGGGTGTGGTAATTAAAATCATGTTCATCCACAAGAACACTCAGGAACAAAAGAATAAGTCAAAAATTAGGATTCAGTTTATTCCAACATTCAATGTATCAGGAAACCAAAGATAAAGTGACAGAGGTACATTAGGCACATTGTATACACTGTTCATTTAATCCTCAAAGAGAATTTCCAAAGAGTTGAAAAGCAGGCCAGAAACCTAAGGGTAAATAAGGTCTATACCTGTAGTTGGTCTTTCCTATTAATACTTGATTTTAGGTTACTGAGGACAGATAATGATAATAAGGAGAGCTGATTTTCATTATGTTGTATTTTAAGTGCCCACACATGATACTCTGACAGTCATGAATGGCTACTCCATAATACATGGAGAGGACCCCTACCTGGCTCTCAGAAAAGTGTCTAACTTTTCGGCACATCACAAACACATTTCCGGTAAGTCAGTGTCCTGAGTTTTTTCACTATAGCCTCCCAAATTTTGAAGAGAAAAATAGAATGAGGAAATGAACAGAACAGACTACTCTGGTATACATGAGTATGTGTGTGTATATGTGAATGCACCATACACTGTAATGCTGGGAACTAATGAGGGAGGTAATTTAAAAAAAAAAATGGTGCCCTAAGACTGGAAACATTCCAATATATTTTTTTAGTTAGCATTTCCCAGTAAAAGCACAAAGTCTATGTGGCAAATGTAAGGGCCTATCAAAGATATTGTGCTAAAACTGCTAACCAACCAATTAGAATTATTCCTAGTGGTCACATATTCTTTTTAGAATTTTTCTATATACTATTTAAATACAATAGCAAGGCTTAGTCTTTGGACTTGACTCTTTGCAAAGCTGCGTTAGTTCACATTTTGATGTGCAGCACACAGATATCAATTAGGCACAGATGCATATGGAATAATCTACAAACAAAATCAGGATAACCTATTGCAACACAAAGTGCTACAAATGGTAGACACAAAACACACACATCCTCACACAAAACGCCTTGGCTTCCATTACATTGATGTTTATCATTTGTTGTATATTAAAATCACCTAGGGGACTTTAAATACTAGTCCTAACTCAAACCAAATATACAGAAGTTTCTGGGAGTGTGGCATTAATCCTTTATAAAGAAAGTCTGGTTTTTCTAAAATGCAGCCAGCTTCGAGAACCAGTGTTTCATAACTGTTTTACAACACTGCCTCGATGTTGCTTGAAATTATCTTTTCTTCTAGGCCTAGTATCCTGATTTTTCACTCTGCTAATACTAACAGATAACATTACAAAGTGCTAAAGGTAACTATACGATCAATATGCACCTATGCACAGTGGTCTAGAATGCAGGCTTCTCCATCATTCATTCACCCTTGTGGTAGTGATCACTCCAAATTTCTGTTTATGACACAAATCTTTGCCTGCCCATGAATACCCTTTAGTCTCAGTACTAGCAGTAGTTATCATTCTCTTGAGCAACAAAATTGTTTCTATTAATATTTAATTATACTTTATCTTACATTGCAATTAATTGTATTCCATTTCTTACTCCATAAAACAAGAAAGGGTAAAAAGGCTTCAGAAATACAGATGTAGCCCCCATCCTCGGATTTTCCAGTACCTTTCCAGTATACATTTTAACATTAATCTCACACCTTGTTTGTTATTTATTTTCCTTCTTTCATGGATAAAGATAGAAAGGTAAACAGATGTTTAATCATTCTACTCTAAGTTCACCAGAATCATTCTCAGAATTTATTGATGTATTTGTCAATATAGTGCATATTCCTCTGATGGCACAGTCCACTACTGCTTAGTTTCCTTTGTATATTTCTCTAAATCTTTGAACTCTAAACACTGGAGTAATGCATGTGTCGGTCCTTGCAACTCTTCTGCTCTCTACTTGTACCTATACCATTGTGATTTCATCCAGTCTCACGGTTTCAAAGACCATCTATACGATAAAGACTCCCCAGTGTGTATACCCAGTATAGTCCTCTCCCCTGATAATCAGACATGCCTATCAATTAAGTATTTCAAACTTAACATCTCTAAAACCTAACTCCTGTTCTTCCCAAACATCTGCCCCTCTCACATTCATCCTCATCTCAGTTCATGACTATTGTGTCCTTCCAAGTGCTCAGGCTAAAACAATATTTACTCATCCATGACTCCTATCTTTCTCTCACACCAGAAATCCAATCCGTCAGCAAATTCAATTTACCCTAATATTTAAAATCATCTCTGATTATATCCTGGGCCCCAAGTTATAATCTTCTCTGACTTGGATTATCACAACTGCCTAATAGCTAGTATCCCTGATTCCACCCTTGCCCCATCCCAATGTCTACTCTCCACATCCCACACTCAGTATGACCCTGTCAAGATAAAATCATGTCACTCCATTTAGAACTTTGTGAAGTACTGATAATAGCCACATACAATCAGTCCCCTATTACTACTCTGACTTTATCTCCTATAACAATGCCTTCCACTCTTTCTTTAAACCAAATTGGTCATCTTATTCTTCCTCAAATGTCAGGCACGCTCCTAGTTCAGGGACTTTCCACTTGCTGATCCCTACGCCTGGAATGCTTTTCCCCTAGATAACTGCATGGATACTCCTCCACATCTTTTAGGTCTTTAATTTTCTCCATGGTACTTAGAAACACTGCATTCTTATTATTATTATCATCTTCTTCCCCATCAAGGTATAAGCTTCTTCAGGGCAAAGAATTTTGTCTATTTTGTTCATGGATTTAGCCCAAGTGCCTGGAAGAATACCTGGCACACATACTGTATTAGTTTGTTTTCATGCTGCTGATAAAGACACACCTGAGGCTGGGTAAATTATGCAGGAAAAGGGGTTCAATGGACATACAGTTCCACGTGGCTAGGGAGGCCTCATAATAATGGCAGAAGGCAAGGAGGAGCAAATCATGTCTTACATGGATGGCAGCAGGCAAAGAGAGCTTGTGCAGGGAAACAACCTTTTAAAAAAAAAATCATCAGATCTCGTGAGACCCATTCACTATCATGAGAATAGCATGGGAAAGACCTGCCCCCTGCTTCAATCATCCACTGGGTCCCTCCCACAACATGTGGGAACTATGGGAGCTACAAGATGAGATTTTGGTGGGGACACAGCCAGATCATAACATTCCATCCCTGGCCCCTCCCAAATCTCATAACTTCATATTCCAAGCCAACCATGCCTCCCAAATAGTCCCCCAAAGTCTCAGCTCATTTCGGCATTAACTCAAAAGTCCACAGTCCAAAGTCTCATCTGAGACAAGGAAAGTTCCTTCCACCTATGAGCCTGTAAAATCAAAAGCAAGTTAGTTACTTCCTAGATACAGTGGGAGTACAGGCATTGGTAAATACAGCCCTTCCAAATAGGAGAAATTGGCCAAAACAAAGGGACTACAGGACCTATAAAAGTCCAAAATCCAGCAGGGCAGTCAAATCTTAAAATTCCAAAATGAGCTCTTTTGACTTCATGTCTCACATCCAGGTCATGTTGATGCAAGAGATGGGTTCCCATGGTCTTGGGCAGTTCCACCTCTGTGGCTTTACATGCTATAGCCCCTCTCCTGTCTGCTTTCATGGGTTGGCATTGAGTGTCTGTGGCTTTTCCAGGCACACAATGCAAGCTGTCAGTGGATCTACCATTCTGGTGTCTGAAGAACAGTGGCCCTCTTCTCACTGCTCCACTAGGTGGTGCCCCAGTAAGGTACTCATTGTGGGGGCACCAACCCCACATTTCCCTTCCACACTTCCCTAGCAGAGGTTCTCCATGAGGGCCCCGCCCCGGCAGCAAACTTCTTCTTGGGTAACCAGGCATTTCCACACAGCCTCTGAAATCTAACCGGAGGTTCCCAAACTTTAACTCTTGACTTTCATGTACCTGCAGGCTCAACACCATGTGGAAGATGCCAACGTTTGGGGTTTCCACCCTCTAAGGCAACAGCCAGAGCTACCTTTCAGCCATGGCTGGCATGACTGAAACACAGGGTACCAGGTCCCTAGGCTGCACAGAGCAGGGAAGCCTTGGGTCCGACTCACAAAACCATCTTTTTCTCCTAGCCCTCTGAGCCTGTGATGGGAGGGGCTGTCATGAAGACATCTAGCATATCCTCAGACATTTTCCCCATTGTCTTGGTGACTAACATTTGGCTCCTCATTACTTATGCAAATTTCTGCAGCAGGCTTGAATTTCTACTCAGAAAATAGGATTTTCTTTTCTATCACATTGTCAGGCTGCAAATTTTCCAAACTTTTATGCTCTGTTTCCCTTTTTAAACTGAACACCTTTAACAGCACCCAAGTCACTCTTGAATGCTTTGCTGCTCAGAAATTTCTTTCACCAGATAACCTAAGTCACCTCTCTCAAGTTCAAACTTCCACAAATCTCTAGGGCAGGGGCATAATGCCACCAATCTTTTGCTCATGCATAACAAGAGTCACCTTTGCTCCAGTTCCCAACAAGTTCCTCATCTCCATCTGAGACCACTTCAGTCTGGATTTCATTGTCGATATCATTATCAGCATTTTGGTCAAAGCCAAAGTCAACATGTCTCTAGGGAGTTCCACACTTTCCCACATTTTCCTGTCTTCTTCTGATCCCTCTAAACTGTTCCAACCTCTGCCTGTTACCCAGTTCCAAATCGTTTCCACATTTTTGGGTATCTTTTCACAGCACCTCTCTCCTGGTGCCAATTTACTGTATTAGTCCATTTTCACACTGCTGATAAAGATGTAACATACCCAACGTTGGGTAATTTATGCAGGAAAAAGGGTTTAATGGACTTACAGTTCCACATAGCTGGGGAGGCCTCACAATCATGGTGGAAGGCAAGGAGGAGCAAGTCACATCTTACATGGATGGCAGCAGGCAAAGAGAACTTATGCAGAGAAACTCTCTCTTTTTTAAAACCATCAGATCTCGTAAGACCCATTCACTATCACAAGAATAGCATGGGAAAGACCTACTCCCTTGATTCAATAATCTCCCACCAGGTCCCTCTCACAACACATGAAAATTATGGGAGCTACAAGATGAGATTCGGGTGGGGACACAGAGCCAAACCATATCATGTACCATTAAATATATATTTGTTAAATGAATATATGACTGACTTGTAAGTACTAGACAACTGGAACTGCCTAAATTTTCTTCATCATCGTACTTTGATTTGTATTTAAAAATCATATTCAGCATCTTGAGAAAAGTTAAAAGGGATATGAAAGTGATCAACTTCATTAAAGCAAGAAGCAACCAAAAAAAAAAAAAAAGAAAAAAAACCCAGAATCAAAGTTTACTAGATAAAGAAAATGTTCTTAACTACAAAATAAATGAAAAAAAAAATGTCCTAATTAAAATGGAAGGTCAACTAAAATGAGAACTACATGTAATTTTCACTTACTCTACAGACTTTAATCAACTTCCAAACTGTTACAAGCATATAAATTAGGTTGAATTTTAAACACATTAAAATTCTTTCTTTCTTAATGTTGAAAAAGAGCACATGTTTCTTTGCTCTGCTTAACTCCACTATAGTCAAGAATTATATCAGAAGTAATCTGTGATCATGGTTTGCTTTTTAGGCTGTGTTTCACAAATCTTTACAAAAATAGAATGAATTTAACCACAAATATTAAGGTGAAAGTTATGTTTCAATAAATATAAACCATAAGTTACTTTCATCTCTATATGTAATTAAGAAATTATTACATTTATGAATTAGAAAACAAATATAATTAAGTAAAACATAAGTTAGGCCTTGCTTCTGGACAAAACTGAGTAGTTCCTATTGAACCAATCTTCCCAAAGATAACAATTACAAATAACAGAATTTTTGGATATTTGTTGCAGCATTAATTTTGAAAGCAAAACAAAAAATGTACATGCTATCTGGTCATGATTTCGTATGTAAATATACACAGACACACACAGAGATGTACATACAAACAACAATGCACACAAACATAGACTTAGAGGTAACAAAAAATGACATCAAAAGATTGATGGTGATTTTCTCTTGGTTATGAGACTTATGTATAATTTCCATGTTTTCTAATCATTTTCATTTCATTCATATACATGTACAAATGTTAAAATAAGAAAATAAGCATGAAAAAATTTTCCACTGAAAATACAAATAGTCTTGAGAAAAATACCTTTCAGGAATCTGACTACAAAAATTAGATTCTAAAATAATTACTGCTAATGTATATGCATAATCGTTCAAAGAAGTCCAAAGAATACCATGTGAAATATGCCATATAACTGAAAATATATACATATCTCACTTTTGGAGAAATTTTACAGAGCAGAATTTTGTCACTTCCTGCTTTCATCTATTTTCTTTTTATAAATGCTCTTTTCACCTATGCATAAATATCTTCTAGTTTTATCTCCACTCCAATATAATTGTTACCCTGTGCAAAGTTCAAGTAAGATTGAAAATAACAGAGTAATGAGTTACTTGCTATAGTTAAAATGACCTTAGAGATTAAACTTTAAGAAGCTATTTTAATTACTGAATGTCTATCACAGTAAAGTACTATTCAAGGCACTATTAAGAAAGAAAGAATATAATATAGTACCTGATTATTTGCCACTTGCCTCATCTTCCTGATATCTTTCTACTAGTCTGTCTAGTTTCTGACTAATTGTTCTACTCTCTGTTCTTTTTGGAAACTGGTGACTCCAATTTCAGCTACTTTATTTGAACATACTCCAGTTTACCGGTTCTTCCTTTCTACTCTCTCTATCTCTATACTCTGCCATTACTACCTATAGTCATGGGATAAAATACCACGAATCGAATAAATGCTATATGATGCACTGCCATGAACCATGTGATTGAGTCTCATTCTTTGAGGCATTGACTAGTAAAATGACATGGAATAATTAAAGATCCAATATCAATCCATTTACATTACCAACACAATACACTTGTTACTTTGTGAGATTATAAAAATATACTTTAACTGTTTTCAAAGTATGTTCACAATCATGTATTATTTTGGTTCTTACAACTACTTTCTGGGAAAAGAAGGACAAATAGGAAAGTCTTGATTTTACCTTTAAGAAAGAGAGGACAATCTGTCCATGTCATGTGGTGTAAGTGCTAGAGTCTAGCCTCAGCCTTCCAAGATGAGAAGTTCTTCGGCAGAAATGCCTCAGTTGCTTTCTTTTTTTTTTTTTTTTTTTTTTTTGCTTTCTTTTACTTCATAAGGTATTGAAGAAAAGGAACAATTTTTTATATTCCTGAAAATATCAAATCCTTTACAGCTGTAGAAATTCTCATACTCTTACGAAACATTTGGTAAGTCACATGTTCCTTTCTAACACTAGTTGGCTAGACAGAGGGAAAAAGCCTTGACCTTCCAGGGCATTCACTTTAGGAATGGATGGCAAACTCTCTGTTTATTTTGTTATTTCATAATATTTGCTATCTAATATTTTGTTGTTTAATAATATTTGTGTGCTCGTTGGTTTGTTTTTACTTATGGCTTTACTTGTAATAATCAACATTAAATTGCATGAAATGAAAAAAACAATGCTCAAAGTAATTTATCTAAGCATTCCCATGGACAATAGGTTAAGTATACGGAAGAAAAAGGATGAAGGGGATTTTCCAAATCCTGTTCAGCCTGGATGTAAACCCTAGCAAATGGGCTTTCATCCCAATAGTATAGCAAAAGGGACATAAAAAAGATGTGTTCATCAATAACAGAAAAAACCTACAGATATTAGTCTCAGGAAAGAAAAAAAATTCACACAATAATTCTTTGAGAATAAAGAATTTTACATCCTTTAAATTCTAGATATAGCTAACTCTCCTTGAAAGGATGAAAATAAAATTAAAAGGGTGCAAAGGAGACTCTGTAGAAAAAAGTATCAACTTTGATTGCATCAGCACAAGACACCAGACTTGGAGATGAGCAAAGTGGGAGTTTTGTTTGCCATTATAAATGCAATCTTCCCCAAGGGCTGTGCCTTAAAGACCTGTTCAGTGTTGTACTCTATAGAATTCTGCTACTATTCTGTGTGATTATTCTGATATTCTGTGTCTAATATATTCTTGGAAAATCACATACCTTCCTACACACAGACATATACACACACATATGTGTGTGTGTGTATATATATATGTGTGTGTGTAAATGTGTGTGTGTGTGTATATATATACAATATTACAATTTTAAAGGGTTTATAAACCCCCTAAACACATCTATGGAGCTGCAGGTTTAAAGGAATCTGCATTTGACATAAAAAGTAACTGAAAATGCATTAATTATCATATCATGTAAAAGAGACCTACAAAGAGCAGAGAGAATTTTTCCTTCTCTCATTCTTCAAGAGACGTAACCAAGGCATAGGTAAGACAGCCATCCTATCAGATTTCTCATTTTAGAACAAGATTTCATAGCTAACAATCTGGGCACAGCCCAAACATCTGAAAACAGGTTAAAAAATAAATCAAATATGTAGAATCCAAGTAAGTATCCTTATAAGTTCTACTGTAAGCCATAAAACCAAAATCTGTGCAATAGAATATCCAGATTTTTAAACATATGACAATAAACTCTATCAGACATTTTTAAACCCATTTTTTTTCAAATCTAGATATTTGCTGGTGCTTGCTTGTGTTTTTGCAGTGTGAGATACTTTTAACAATTTTTCCAGTGTCTCAGCTTTAAATGTTGTTGCATAACTTCTTCCTCGGCCTTATGACATTATAGGCTGCAGCTGCTGTCAACATTAAGTAAAATTCAAAGTAAAAGGGTGTATTTCATTAGAAAATTTTTTAATTAGAATGATCACAAAGCAATTCAATAACCCACGTGGAATAACTACATAAAAACAGTCTTAAGACTTGAGAAATAATAAACCTTTTCCCAAACTATTTCCATACCTCATTATTCTATCTTTGTTATAAAAATCATTTCTAGATACCATTATGTGTCAGAGTGCAAAGCAACTGTATTCAGTGGGCAATTATATAACAAAGGTAATTTTCAGAATTGGATATAAAATAATTGCTAATGAGCTACTGAAAAATTGTGATGAGAAAATGCAATTTATTCCTTGCTTTAAAAAAAAAAATAAGTGAAAGAAATTCAAACCAATTTCTTATAGATTAATGAGATTACTAACTGGCCATGTCACCTTGGGCCAGAGGGAAGGAGGCAAATGGTATTCATTCACCATCAGCTACATCCCAGATACTACCAGATGCTGCACACTGTATTTCATTTCACTGGTACAACAACATTTACAGAGAGAGAGAGAGAGAGAGAGAGAGAGAGAAATGTTATTATTCCTAAATTACTGATGGGAAAATGGAAGCTCAGAAAGGTTATATGTCATGACCAAATCTCAAGCAATAAAACCTAGATTTAAATTCAGGTTACGCAGCTTCCTGTGTCAGTTTGCCTATTTCTACACAATTCTTTATTTGTAAAACCAAAGTTTAGACTAGAGATAATCTCTAGGGTCTCTTTCAGATTTAACAGAAATTAATTTCAGGCCAGGCATGGTGGCTCATGCCTGTAATCCCAGAACCTTGGGAGGCTGAGGTGGATCACTTGAGCCCAGGAGTTTGAAACCAGCTTGGGCAACTGGCAAAATCCCATCTCTACAAAAAAATACAAGAATTAGCCAGGTGTGGTGGCACACACCTGTAGTCCCACCTGCTAGGAAGGCTGAGGTGGGAGGACTGCCATGACTGTGACACTGCACTCAAGCCTGAGCAACAGAGCAATACCCTATCTCAAAAAAAAAAAAAAGAAAAAAAATCAGTTTCAATAATGTTGAAAGTATTATAATGGTGCTAGTACCAAAATGGTTTATATGATATGCTGAGTTTGAAGATTTTGTGTGTAAAAATACTAGGAAAATTGAGCACAAAGAACTATGACTTCTATTGTAGAATACTATCTTTTCAACTATATGTAATCATGTGTCCATTTAAAAATGGACAATAAATATTTAAAAGCAGCATAAAGAAAACCTATATGAAAATTCTTTTTTTTTTTTTTTTTAATGGAGTCTCACTCTGTCACCCAGACTGGAGTGCAGTGGCGTGATCTCAGCTAACTGCAACCTCTGCCTCCCAGGTTCAAGAGATTCTCCTGCCTCAGCCTCCCAAGTAACTGGGATTACAGGCACGCACCACCATGCCTGGCTAATTTTTTGTTTGTTTGTTTGTTGTTTTTGTTTTTGTTTGTATTTTTAGTAGAGATGGGGTTTTACTATGTTGGCCAGGCTGGTCTTGAACTCCTAGCCTCAAGTGATCCTCCCGCCTCAGCCTCCCAAAGTGCTGGAATTACAGGTGTTAGCCACCACACCCAGCTAAAAATTATAAATTGTTTTTATTGACCATCCATTTCTCTTTATTTCTTCCACTCTAATGATTTCTTGGGACCTATAGGTATCCACTTCCTAAACATAGATGTAGAGCATTTGAAATTTCAAAACAACTTTTGTACCACTGCTACTGGTTCAGTAAAAGAACTGCTCAGCTTGCGAAAATAAGAAAGTAACATAAATGTCATCCTAGTTTTTAAAGGATTTATATAAATTTTATTACTAGGGAGAAACTTAGACTTTATCATAAGGAATGTGACATATGGCAACAATCAGCTCTTCCCACTGGCTTTTCTTCATTGACTTCAATTTTGAGTCAAAGAGAACAGAAGAAATAGTCACCACTACTAAGCTAAGAAGAGTCTGTTTCTTGGTTCCAATGGCAATGAATATACCTGAATAATCCAGTTTAAAAAATCAAAATCAGTGCCTATTACATAAAGCAAGACGTTCTTGTCACAATAACATCCTTAATAGCAAAGTTTAACTATAAGACATAACATGAAAAATATAATCTTCCAATACTGGGGCAAAGATCTAAACTTCCAAAGATTTCATATAACATGCAGAAAAAAACATAAACACCATCAGTAGAATATTATTATAGTGTTATACAGGGCTGGAATTAAACCCACTCAGACAATCCTCTTGACCAGATCCATCCCATTCATTCATCTACATTAAAAAGCTTCAAAAGGCCATTTTGCAATAGTATAGTGCATTAACAACAGTTAACTTCAAATCATTTTCTAAAATATTCCCCTTTTTCCTTTGTGTAAATTTATCATTCCATTTATGTATTCATTCAAAAATAATTTGAGTTCCAACATAGTTAAGATATGTTTTCCAGAAGAAAGTTGAGAAATCATGTTTATATTTTTAAGCTTTTGAGCTATTCATAAAACAGTTATTTATCACAGGTCTATGTGCCAAACACAGTGCTAAACTGCACAACACTGAACGGTGGTATTGTTTCACCTTATTCTTAATTTTAAGTATCAATTTCTTAATTCTATTGTCAAGAACAGTGTGGTTTTATGAACAATAGCATATCTTTAACATTGTTTTAAGTATCACTGTAGCCACAAAAGTAATAAGTCAAAGTCATTAGTAGATTACATTCAGAAAAAATATTTTGACAGTTTAAACACATTTTTATTTTCTATAAAACATTAAGTTAAATTATTTCTTAGTCCCATAGAAAGTAAAGCAATATACTAGAAACATGAGAAAAATTAAATACCCAAATGCTTTATACAGCTATTATTGAATTTATTTCTTAAACTTTTCAGAGAAGGATAATCTTTTTGTTGCTTTAGCTGCTAGTTTAGGAAATAAATTCCTACCCTTTTAGGCTTGCTCATTACCAACAATTACATCAAAAATACAATTTCAAATTAACTTTTCCCTTCCTAATAGATATTCTTTCTCATTCAAGACTCACTTTGACAACTGGTTGAAGGTGGACTTCTAGTTGATATGTTCCACACACACAATAGCCCACAAAATGTTGCCTTTGTCCATATTTTTATCAATAGAAACCTTTTCTTGGTTTAAAAACCAAATTTAATGGAGATATTTCTCAATATATAACTTAATAGAGATATCTCTCAATACAAAGATTTTTGGACAATACTTCTATTTTTTTTTCCTGAGAAAGTATTTTTACTTATGACTCAAAAACTCAATATAATATGTAAATCAGGGGTGTCCAATCTTTTGGCTTCGCTAGGCCACACTGGTGTTAGGCCACATTCAAAGCTATCCTGGGCCACATGTGGCTGGTGGGCCATGGGTTGGACAAGCTTGATGTAAATAAAACTACTAGTGGAAAGAGTTTGTTGTGAGTTACATTCAAATACAACAGTTAGTAAAACATCAGAATAGTATAGATATTAATGAAAAGTTTAGAGTGACTACAAATGGAATGTGTGCAGAACATAATGAATTTAAAGAAATACATTGAATACAAGGCAATCGTGAAATAAATTATTTGGTGACCAGAAAAAATTTTTAATTTTTTTTAAAGGTTTCACTGTCAAGTATTATATTAATGCCAGACTGGAATTAGGTTTTATCTCTGTTAAAATAACAAATTGATCTTAGTATTTTCAGTCTCCTCGTAAAAAGAGGTTACAAAAGTTATTCCCAATTTCTGTTTAATCTGAGGAAAGATTGGGTATCTCTCCAGGATAATATTATACACATTAAGCTTATTTTATTATGGTTTTGATGATTAAAAACTACAACTTTATTTCTTGGAAGAGCTGAGTTTCCTTATCATTGTGTTACCTTCTATTTTATTTTTAATATCAAAATTACTATATTAATATAATTAATATTATCATAAATATTAATATTAATAATTTTAAAATACTGGTATTATTCCTTATTTTTAGGCACCTGTCTTAATCAAGTGACCAATCTCCTGTGATAACACTTCTGATTCTTCCTTGCATGATAAAACAATAAATTCAGAAAAAATAAAAATTTCAAGAGGTCTTTTCTTCTAATCTGCCTTTGTGATTTCCTATAGGTCTTTGGACAACCGCAGGAATTCACTTCCTTGCCTTATAAGATTAGGAACAATAAAAATAATTAAATTTGTTTGGTATGTTCCATATTTTTTAATTAGTTCAACACCATTATAAGGCTTGCATAAAAAAGAGCTTCAAATCAGAGAAGTTCAACTTTCTGTGCATTATTTTTTTTCAGGTAATAAA